>NC_054876.1:49676666-49754166 GCF_018320785.1 Cheilinus undulatus | reverse complement strand
AATGGTGGTGGTGGTCGTGGTCGTGGTGGTAGTTATGGTAGTGGTAGTGGTGGTCATGGTGGTGGTGGTGGTAGTGGTTATGGTGGTAGTAATGGTAGTGGTCGTGGTGTGGTAGTGGTAGTTATGGTGGTAGTGGTAGTGGTAGTGGTAGTGGTAGTAGTGGTTATGGTGGTGGTGGTAGTGGTGGTGGTGGTAGTGGTGGTGTTATGGTAGTGGTAGTGGTGGTGGTGTGGTAGTGGTGGTTATGGTGGTGGTAGTGGTCATGGTGGTTATGGTGGTGGTAGTGTGGTAGTGGTAGTGGTGGTAGTGGTTATGGTGGTGGTAATAGTGGTGGTGGTAGTGGTAGTGGGTAGTGGTATGGTGGTGGTAGTGGTAGTGGTGGTAGTAGTGGTGGTTATGGTGGTAGTAGTGGTAGTGGTGGTAGTGGTCATGGTGGTGGTAGTAGTAGTGGTGGTTAGTGGTAGTAGTGGTGAGTAGTGGTTATGGTAGTGGTAGTGGTAGTAGTGGTAGTGGTTATGGTAGTGGTAGTAGTCATGGTAGTGGTAGTGTGGTGTGGTGGTGGTAGTTATGGTGGTGGTTATGGTCATGGTAGTGGTGGTGGTGGTAGTGGTTATAGTGGTGGTATGGTAGTGGTGGTAGTCTGGTAGTAGTAGTAGTAGTGGTTATGGTGGTAGTAAGTAGTGGTCGTGGTGGTCGTGGTAGTGGTTATGGTGGTGGTGGTTATGGTGGTGGTGGTAGTGGTGGTAGTGGTAGTGGTGGTGAGTGGTTATGGTGGTGGTGGTAGTCGTGGTAGTGGTAGTGGTTATAGTGGTAGTAGTGGTCATGGTGGTTATGGTAGTGGTGGTGGTCGTGGTGGTAGTGGTGGTGGTAGTGGTTATGGTAGTGGTAATGGTGGTAGTAGTGGTAGTGTGGTGGTAGTAGTTATAGTAGTAGTAGTAGTAGTAGTAGTAGTAGTAGTAGAAGTAGTTATAGTAGTAGTAGTAGTAGTAGTTATAGTAGTAGTAGTAGTAGTCGTAGTAGTAGTTATAGTAGTAGTAGTTATAGTAGTAGTAGTAGTAGTAGTTATAGTAGTAGTAGTAGTAGTCGTAGTTGTAGTTATAGTAGTAGTTCAAAGCTCCCTCTGAACTGTTTGGGCCCAGTTAGAAAGTGACAGGACCAATCAGAGACGAGGGGCAGTACTTTCAGGTGCAGCAGAGTCGTGACATAAACAAACAGCAGCAAGAGCTGGTGCAGTTATGGAGGAAGAGACTAGCGTGGATGCTGCTAAAGCTCCAGTTTTATCAGAACTTGACCACATTTCTTCATTAAAAGAAGAACAAAGAACAGCAGTGAGTTGTTTTCTTTTCAAAAACCACAAAAGTCGTGTACTGACATGTCTACAGTCGCCATTGTTACCGTTATGGAGTCTACTCCTAGGTAGTGACTGCCTCATGTGTTTTGTTGCTCTGATTGGCCCGTAAAGATGTGACAGACAGAATGTTCATCCAATCACCCTCTGAGTTTTTTCAAAGGCTCTGCCCTTTACCAAACGCCGTCTATGAGAGGTTTACCAGAGGGATGTGTGAAACAATCTATCTGGAGTGTCAGGTTAGGGGTTTCTTTGATATTTAAGGGTATTTCTTTTATATTTAGGGGGTTTCTTTGATTTTTAAGGGTTTTAATATTTAAGGGGATTTTTTTATATTTCAGAGAATATATTTGATATTTAAGGGGTATTTATATTTAAGGGAATTTTGTGATATTTAAGGGAACTTCTTTAATATTTAAGGGTTGTTTGTATTTTAAGGGTTTTTGATATTTAAGGGAATTTCTTTGTTATATAAAGGGTTGTTTATATTTAAGGGGTTTCTTTAATATTTAAGGGAATGTCTTTGATATTTAAGGGTTGTTTATATTTAAGGGGTTTCTTTAATATTTAAGGGAATGTCTTTGATATTTAAGGGTTGTTTATATTTAAGTTTCTTTGCTCTTTAAGAGGATTTGCCTGGATATGGGACAGGAACATTTCCTATAAAATCAGAACTTTTACTGTATGTGTTAATCTCTGGCTGTGGCCCGTCATCAAAATGAGTCCCCCATCCCTGTTTCTGACTGACTGAAGACCCCCAACACCACTGAGCAAAAACATCTGCTCCCAAATGGATCCAGGTCTGGATGTTCTGCAGAACCAGGTCTTTCAGGAGGTGTGTGGTCTAAACTACTTCCTGTTCAGAGATGACCCTGGGCTTTTAGACTTACAGGATCTACTGACCCTAAATGAGTAAGGCAATAACAACAGCTCAGATTTCAGGAGGAAAAACCAGACCTGGTTTTGAACAACATGGTTTTCAATCTCAGCCTGAGAACAGAAGATGAGAATCGTAATCTGATGATCAGAAACCTCAGTCCTGCCCCCTGGAGGACTGACTTTTAAGACTTTAGTGCTTTGTAATGTTTATTCCACCCCCTAGGCTTGTTTTAACCAGTGAGGGTTTAATCTTAGAGGATCAGGTCTGTGGAGGAACCTCCATCAGTGTTAACATAAGAAGAGTCCATGTTTGTGTTCAGGTCTCCTTCACTCATCCGCTCTAATAAACTCCGCTATTTCTCTATATTCTACTGACCTACAGTTCTCCACACGCTTGCATTTAAAATGTTAATCTTCTTATTTTCCACGTTATTGGGCTGTTAAAGGTAGCGCCCTTTTCTCTGCTCCTAATCATGAAGTCCTCGTATCTCCATCAGTAAATCCTTCAGAAACATAACACACACATGCCATCCACATTTCCCAGCTCAATTAACCTCTGGATCCCCTTAATCTGGAGCGTCTGAAGAAACACAGCAGGTAATCCCTAGGATCCTGAGTGACTGATGATGATGCTGATGATGAAGAACTGTAACAGCAGAGAGAACATCCTTCTGCAGCAGGAAGTTTAACTCTGTTTTCACTAAAAAGCTCATTTCAGCACATTTCTGAACTTATGTTAGAGTCTGTGCACGTGAGGACGCGATAATGTAGGGATGTGCACGCGATAATGTAGGGATGTGCACGCGATAATGTAGGGATGTGCACGCGATAATGTTAGGATGTGGACGTGATAATGTAGGGATGTGCACGTGATAATGTAGGGATGTGCACGTGTGGACGTGATAATGTAGGGATGTGCACGCGATTATGTAGGGATGTGCACATGATAATGTAGGGATGTGCACGTGTGGACAAGATAATGTAGGGATGTGCACGTGATAATGTAGGGATGTGCACATGATAATGTAGGGATGTGCACGTGATAATGTAGGAATGTGCACGTGTGGACGTGATAATAAAGGGATGTCCACGCGATAATGTAGGAATGTGCACGTGATAATGTAGGGATGTGCACGTGTGGACGTGATAATGTAGGGATGTGCACGCGATTATGTAGGGATGTGCACATGTGGACGTGATAATGTAGGGATGTGCACGTGATAATGTAGGAATGTGCACGTGTGGACGTGATAATGTAGGGATGTGCACGTGTGGACGTGATAATGTAGGGATGTGCACGCGATAATGTAGGGATGTGCACTTGTGGACGTGATAATGTAGGGATGTGCACGTGTGGACATGATAATGTAGGGATGTGCACGCGATAATGTAGGGATGTGCACTTGTGGACGTGATAATGTAGGGATGTGCACGTGTGGACATGATAATGTAGGGATGTGTACGCGATAATGTAGGGATGTGCACTTGTGGACGTGATAATGTAGGGATGTGTACGCGATAATGTAGGGATGTGCACGCGATAATGTAGGGATGTGCACGTGATAATGTAGGGATGTGCACGTGATAATGTAGGGATGTGCACGCGATAATGTAGGGATGTGCACGTGATAATGTAGGGATGTGCACGTGATAATGTAGGGATGTGCACTTGTGGACGTGATAATGTAGGGATGTGCACGTGTGGACATGATAATGTAGGGATGTGTACGCGATAATGTAGGGATGTGCACGCGATAATGTAGGGATGTGCACATGATAATGTAGGGATGTGCACTTGATAATGTTGGGATGTGGACGTGATAATGTAGGGATGTGCACTTGTGGACGTGATAATGTAGGGATGTGCACGCGATAATGTAGGGATGTGCACGTGATAATGTTGGGATGTGCACGTGTGGACGTGATAATGTAGGGATGTGCACGCGATTATGTAGGGATGTGCACATGTGGACGCGATAATGTAGGGATGTGCACGTGATAATGTAGGAATATGCACGTGTGGACGTGATAATGTAGGTATGTGCACGTGTGGATGTGATAATGTAGGGATGTGCACTTGTGGACGTGATAATGTAGGGATGTGCACGCGATAATGTAGGGATGTGCACGTGTGGACGTGATAATGTAGGGATGTGCACGCGATAATGTAGGGATGTGCACGTGATAATGTTGGGATGTGCACTTGTGGACGTGATAATGTAGGGATGTGCACGCGATAATGTAGGGATGTGCACATGTGGACGCGATAATGTAGGGATGTGCACGTGATAATGTAGGAATGTGCACGTGTGGACGTGATAATGTAGGTATGTGCACGCGATAATGTAGGGATGTGCACGTGATAATGTAGGGATGTGCACGTGTGGACGTGATAATGTAGGGATGTGCACGTGTGTACGCGATAATGTAGGGATGTGCACGCGATAATGTAGGGATGTGCACGTGATAATGTAGGGATATGCACGCGATAATGTAGGGATGTGCATGCAACTCCAGTGCCAAAAAAATTTGGACACAATATAAAATATTAAAAAACAGAAACCCAGATATAATTCACAACAGAACATAAAAAAACACGTAAGATGTTAAACTGAGACATTTTACCATTTCAGGAAAAATCTTAACTCATTTAGAATTTGAGGGATATGGGTTTATGAGGTTTGACATGACTTTTGTTTCTGTTTACATGTTACATGGTGTCCCAACTTTTTTGGCAGTGATCTTGTAAATAAATATATCATGCATTGTCTGATCCACGGGCTCCCTGGGTCACTCTAGCAGGTTTTTGTCTGAGGCGTTAGTGATTGTGCAGGAACCTGTTTCTAAAGTAAAGTCTGGTTCATCAGGACAGATTATTTATTTGTTTGTTTGTTTGTTTGTTTGTTTATCTATTTATTTATTAATATCATGGATGTCAGTGTAGGGGATGATGACACGCAGAGGAAACAACATAAAAACCTTCAGACGGGGCGTAGAGGACGCTGACAATGAGCTCTGAAGGCGGCTGCAGAAATGTACAGGACCAGGATTCAGCACCGCTAGGAGACTGGAAGAGAGGAGTTGTCAGATCTCTGACGGTCGTCCTGGTTGGTTACAGGATGATGAGGAGATAGGATCTGATTATTTTAACGTTCTCTTAAGGTCAGATCAGATCAGCGTGCAGGACGTCAGTGCCGATGAAGCTGGCCTTTAACCATCAGCCTCAGTAACCATATAAAGCCTCCAACAGCCCACACTTGAGCTGAGTAAATAGTTTATAAAGTCTGAAGACTTCTCTATCAGCTGCAGTCATTCTCCTGCAGACACACGAGGAACGAGGGACAAAAACATCTCTGTGAGGACTTCTATCTGCTGGTCCTGAGAGAGGCTGCTGCTCACATGGGGACTGGTTTTGATTCTGACTCTGTTTTCATGCACATTTAAAACCTCAGATAACAGAAATCCCTCTGTGCATTCTTACATTTCTGTGTATCAGTGTAGACGTCACTGTGACCTTGGTCGTCAGCAGTTTGTCCTTGAGTCTAAGGCAGTGTTACTCAACCAAAGAGACAAATAGTTGAAAATACCTTTGCAAGAGCCACAATCTAAGAGATGAAAAAAGCTTGAAATAGCAATAAAAATAAGTTAAAGGTGGCAAAAAGGGTCAAAAAGCAACAAAAATGGGGAGAAAAGAGTCAGAAAGTAGCAAAAATAGGTGAGAAGTGACACAAAAATGAGTTACAGGTGGCAAAAAAAGGTCCAAAAGTGGCAAAAACATGGCAAAAGAATGAGTGAAAAGTGACTGAAATGGGCAGAAATCTGTCAAGAGTGGCAAAAATGGCCAAAAATAGGAAACAAGTGGTATTTAATGGCAAAAGGATGCTTAAATGGGTGAAAATGTGGAGAAAAAATTGTGGAAAAAGGGCAAAAATGGAATAAAAGTGGCAAAAATTGGGGGAAAAAAGTTAAGAGTGACTGAAAGTGGCAAAAAGAGGAAACAAGTGGTATCTAATGGCAAAAGGATGCTTAAATGGGTGAAAAGTGGTGGAAAAAATGGTAAAACAAAGGGGAAAAAATGATATAAAACTGGTAAAAAAAAATGGGATAAAAATAGCAGAAATTGGAAAAACAGTGGCAAAAAACAGATAATAAGCAGAAAAAATGGCATTTAGTGGCAAAAGGATGCTTAAATGGGTGAAAAGTGGCATAAAAAAGAGTGAAAAGGGGCAAAAAGTTCCCTTTTTAAAGGTTTTCTGGGGGAATAATATTTAAATTAAGATGTGAAAGAGCCCCATGTGGCTCCAGAACCACTGGTTGAGTATGAGCGGTCTAATGCGTCACAGATTAGGGTCTAGACTGGCCCTCTTCTGATAGATACCTGTGGTTATGGCTCGCTGCTTGGCTGATGGATAGATGTATGTGAGGCTGCCTGATTCCACAGCTCTAACTCTGTATGGGTGCAGTATCAGGATGAACTCAGTACCTCACAGCGTGTTACAACACCTCTGACACTGCAGCCACAGCAGAAGCACTAACGTTGGTCTGCTGCAGACTCACTGCAGCTCCAAAAAACAACCCCAGAGGAGAACATCCAATAAAATACACCAGAATAAAACAGAACTGCAGCAACAGGACTGAAGGTCTCTGCGCTGTCTGATTCAGATCAGATCTTTAACAGCAATAAAGACAGACTTGCATCTGCGTTTGTTTTTCCTGACATCTTCAGTTTTCCTCCGTAAAGGCCCAGAGTGGGCCAGCTTCCTCCTGCAGGAGGAGGCCTTAAAAACAAAAATAAACAGTCCTAATCACTCACATAAAAAGAGCACGAGAGCACTTTAACAACATGCTTTGCACAAAAAAGGAAGTGCATAAAGCCACGGACGGTCCCACGACCTTCAGACAACAAGAAAATAATAAATTACTGAATTCCTGCATGACTGTGGAGACGCAGACCCGGATCTGTTTGGACTAAAATGGGAATGTGGAGATGAAGCTGTGAAGCTGTCAGACTGACGTAAAAACACCACGACAGAGATGGAGACGTTCGCGTTTGAAGGATTATTCTGCTCTCATTTTGTCTTGTAAAGCTGTTGTTTTAAACTCTGAGCACATTTGATCCTGAAAGCACAGTTATTTAAATAATTCATAAGAGAGCTGGAGACAGCGGCCATGATGGAGGACGCTGTGAGATAGAAGACTCTTTATGAGCTCCTTGGCTCAGGATTTAAAGCGTGATGATGGTTTCTGTGATATCCAGTCCAGACTCTGCATGTTTAAGTCATTTTAACTCTGAACAATACATCTGTGTCCAAGCCTTCATTCTAAACACGACCTTAGAACAAGCACGGGCCAGGCATCCATTAAAAATGACATTATTTATACACAGCCATGAGAAAGGAGAGCGGGGAGGGTTTCAGTGAGGTGTGAGAACGTTTCAGTGCTGATGGAAGGATCAACGCTCATCTTCCTAAAGATTTTCCTTTTTTGGAGTTTTGTTGATCGATGATGAGTGCTCCACCTTCACACGCTCAACCAGGTGTTCATCTCACAAAAAGACAACAACCTGATCCTTTTAAGGCCATCTACAGTCCATATCATCACCAACACATTCAGAGAATCCCTCAGGGGCCTCTGCATTAAACAGGCATGATTCTGTAGTGAAATCCCTGCATGGGCTCAGGAACGTTCCAGAAATCATCGTCTGTCAACACAGTTGGCCGTGCCATCCACCAATGACAGTTAAAGCTGGATCATGGAGAGAAGAAGCCAGATGTGAACAGGATCCAGAAACAGCGTGGTCCGTCTTCTCTGGACCAAAGCTCATTTAACATGGACTGAGGAAACATGGAAAACTGTTCTGTGGTCAGAGGAAACATGGAAAACTGTTCTGTGGTCAGAGGAAACCACATTTGAATTTGATGGCAGCAACACAACTCAAAAAAGTTTGGACAGGGCCAAGTTTACCACTGTCTATCATCTCCTCTTCTTTTAACAACAGTCTGTAAACATCTGGGAAATGAGGAGACCAGCTGATGGAGAGGGATGTTGTCCATTCCTGTCTGATTTAGGATTCTAGCTGCCCTTAACCTGCTTTAGATCCACCTAAACATGTTTTAAAAACACCTTAACCTACTTTAAATCCTCATTTACCTGCTTTATAACCACATAAACCTGCTTTAAAACCAAACCAGTTTAATTGACTGGGCTAACTGCATTAGTATCCCTGCTCTGTCTCCTAATGGTGACATCCTTTTGCTAATTGTCTGGCAGGTGAAACCTCTCCAAGTGTGAACCTGCAGCTCTGCCCGTTATCGTCTCTGCTCACTGTTCAGACTTCCACACGCTCCACTGATCAGCCGAGTCAGCAGTTTGTGAGGCGGCGGCGGCGGCATGGACTGTGAGGAGGTTAGCGCTAACAGCCCTGAGAGCGGGCCAGCTGGCTCACACACACACTTACACTGACACACACAGAATGCAGCACATATTCATCCTCATCATTAGTTCTATCATCATCCTGATAGCTCTGCTCATCAGCAGCATCCTGGTGTAACGGTGAGTCCATACATTCTCAGCACAGATGGGGAGAGCATCACGGCTAAGTGCAGAGAGCAGATGATGGCATGTTAAGTCAACATGAGGCCGGGCTTCATCCTCCACTTAAAATATGGTTTCTAAGCTGCTTTGAGGAATAAATCACAACTGTTCAGGCTTTATTTAGCTGCTGGTGGCTCATTCCAGTGTCTGTCTAAATGTAGGCCACATTTTACTGTATGATGGTTACAGGTCAGTCTGCTTACAGTCACCACACACTGATCCAGGGAGCATGCTCAGATGTCCTTCTAACCATTCTCCTCCCATTCTGGTTGATTCTGCTGTAGGTGAGACGGAGACGCTCTGATACCAAACTTCCTCTGTGCTCTACATGTATTTATGCTTTTTTATTAACCGGCCAATAGGAAACAGGTAGAGGATGGACCAATCACGTTAGCTCTACCCACTGTTGCTATGCTGTGAGATTTGCTTTGATCTCACTGAGACAGTCCCAACATTCTATCACACACACACACACACACACACGTACACACTCATCATCTCAGTCCAAGTCCTATAACTCCACCACAGCTCCTCCTAACGACTTGCATAGCAACAACAGGCAGAGCTAACGTGATTGGTCCGTCCTCTACCTCAGTGTTACTCAACATGTGGCTCTTTAATGTCTGAATTTGAAACATTATTCCCCCGAAAAACCTTTAAAACAGGGAAACTTTGACCTCAGAAGTTATCCATTAATCAGTTTTGTTTCCCAAGCTTTTACAGTTGGCTTTCATTATCAACCTTATTTTGTATTTATATGTTTCCATTGACCTTATTTAGATTTTTTGCCCCTATTTTCTTTTTTTGCCACTTTAAATCCATTTTGACTGCTTTAAGCCCACTTTTGCCACTTTTTGCCTGTTCGTATCCTGTTTTTTGCCTCTTTTGTCCTGCTTGTTGCTGTTTCCCCTTTTATTGCCACTTTTCCCCCCGTTTTCCCACTCTTTCCACTTTTGACCCTTTTGTTCCACCTTTAACTTTTTTTTGTCACCTCTCACCCATTTTTGTCACTTTCTGCCCTTTTTCCTTCTCATTTTTACCCAATAATTGCAATTTTAAGCCTACTTTGCTCCTTTTCAACCATTTTTTCCCCTTTATCCATTTTTTGTCACTTATAATCCATTTTTACAGCTTGAAGCCCACTTTAGTCACTTATTTTTTGCCACTTTTTGCTCGTTTTATCCCCTTTTCACCAGTTTTAACTCCTTTCATCCTTTTTGCAACCTTTGCCCCCTTGTTTGACATTATTTCCCACTTTCCACATGTTTAAGCTGCCTTTTGCCATTAAACGCCATTTTCCCCCATTCTTACCCATTTTTTTCCTTTTTGCTGCTTTTTTCCTGCCTTAGTCACATTTCTATGGAAGTAAATCAGTGCCATCAGAGTTTGAATTTATGTTTCTAAAACAGAATTTTTTAGCATCAAAATTGGATTTTGAATTTGAAAAACCGTCCAATTTTTGGCACTGAATTTTTATCTGATGTGAAAATAAAGTCTGTTTGAAAAAAATTCAATGTCTCAAAAAATTCAGTTTTTAAAAATTCAACATCGAAAAAAAATTCAGTGTTAAAAAAGTAACTTCAGCATCAAAAGAGACCATGAAAACTGTGTTAGCAATGAGCTAAATTTGCCAACTAGCAAGTGGGCACGGTTTTCTTTGGCGAACTTGATACACCGTGATGGTGTTAGCGGTGAAAGCAAATCGTGGTTGCTGTTAGTTAGCGACTCCACACGCTGACAAACAGACTTGCTTAATAATCCATACTGAGCATATTTTAAGTGTCCTTTTGAATCCTAATGTGGTCTCCTGAAATAAAGTCCAGTAACATTTGCTAAAGTGCGTTACTGTGTGGATGTGTAGGGTAATATCTAGGACTGGATTTTATGAACACAAATGGCAGAGAAAGTCGACACACTTACCGAGGAACGATCTCCTCCATTGGCCGACATTGCTGATGAAGCTTCGTGGGTCTCTGTCACATGACTGAGGGAGCGTAACCTGATTGGCTGGATGTTAGATCAATTGAGACATGGATGGTTTACTCGGTCTCTTTTGATGCTGAAGTTGAATTTTTTGCTGTTGAATTTTTTAATGCTGAATTATTTTTCAATGTTGAATTTTTAAAAACTGAATTTTTTTAGACATTTTTTTGCATCGGATAAAAATTCAGTGGCAAAAAAAAATCGGTGCTAGAAATGTGATGTTTTTTTCAAATTCAAAATCCAATTTTAATGCTAAAAAAATTCAGTTTTAGAAATTCAAATTCAAACTCAGATGGCTGATTTACTTCCGTACATTTCACTTTTTTTTTCTATGTTTTTGTCGCTTTTTGACAATTTTTGCCATCTGTATCTTTTTTTTTCACCCATTTTTTGACATTTCATACCTACTCAGCCCCTTTTCACCACTTGTATTGTGGTTATTCAAAGGTATTGTTCAATAATTTGGCTCTTTACTTGAGCAGGGTTGAGTAACAAAGCTCCACCTGTTGGTTCATCAAAAAACAAACAAACAAACAAACAAAAAAACAAAAAAAACAATGGAACAAAGTGGTTGATGAATCATATTATCTTGCTTTTCCTCAGGTAAAACTACCGAGTTCTCAGTGCTCTAAGTCAGTATTAATAGACCAGTAATTTTACATCTACATAGGTAAATATTAATCAAAGTTACATTACTTTTACTCGAGTACAACAGTCTTGGGCTCTCTCCACCCTTAGTGGAGTCCTGATGCTTTGGCCCTGGCTGTAGAGACATTAGTAATAAATGTGACCTCAGAATAAAACTGTTGTGTTTCCACTGAAGGGACGTCTAAACTGAACAATCAGACGGACGGGATCATGTGGAGATTATAAACATGTTAGAGAGATGCTCTCATCATTTTAGGATCTTTTTCTGGCCTCATCGTCTCATCGCCTGACAGAGGGATAAAAACCTAAACTGACTGGATGCTGATTAAAAATATTCAGAATCAACAAAAACAGTTTATCTGCTCTGTCTGGGATTATTACATAAAGGAGGACGGTTTTCACCTCCAGTATCAGAGTTCAATCCTGACTCATCCTTCTCTCACACGCTCACTAACTCTCTCTAATCATCATCACGGTTCCTCTTCCTCATCCTGTGATTCCTCCGTTATAGCCGGGGTCCTGTCAACATTAGACATCCACCAATGACAGCTAAAGCTGGATCATGGAGAGAAGAAGCCATATGTGAACAGGATCCAGAAAAACGGTCTTCTCTGGACCAAAGCTCATTTAACATGGACTGAGGAAACATGGAAAACTGTTCTGTGGTCAGAGGAAACATGGAAAACTGTTCTGTGGTCAGAGGAAATCTTGGACGCCGTGTCCTGTGGACTAAAGAGGAGAGGGAGCATCCAGCTTGTTCTCCTGGCTCAGGTCTAAAGCCTGCATCTCTGATGGTATGGAGTTGCATTAGTGCCTATGGCGTGGGCAGCTCTAACATCTGGAAAGGAACTATCAATGCTGAAAAGTAGAGAGAGCTTTTAGAGCAACATATACTCCCATCCAGACAACGTCTCTGTCAGGGAAGGCTGCCACTATTTCAGCAAGACCATGCTAAACCACAGACCACATCCATCACAACAGCATGGCTTCACAGGAGGAGAGTCCGGGTCCTGAATTGGTCTGCCTGCAGTCCAGATCTTTCACCAACAGAAAACATTTGGAGCATCAGAGAACCTACATCATAGCAGCTAGAATCCTACATCAGACAAAAATGGGACAACATTCCTCTCCATCAGCTGGTCTCCTCACTTCCCAGATGTTAACAGACTGTTGTTAAAGGTAAACATGGCCCCGTCCCTACTTTTTTGTGCTGTGTTGCTGCCATCAAATTCAAATGTTGAATCATGTGACCACAGAACAGTTTTCCATGTAGCCTCAGTCCATGTTAAGATGAACGTTGGTCCAGAGAAGTTGTAAAATCAGCTGTTAAATTCTCCTTTCAGCTGTTTCTCATTAGTACCTCTTACTTTTCTAGCATTTGTTACCCTGTCCCTAGTTTTTTGAGATGTGCTGCTGCCATCAAATTTAAAATTAGCTGATATTTTCCCTGAAACGGTAAAATGTCTCTGTTTAACATCTGGCATGTTGTTTATCTTCTGTTGTAAATCAAATATGAGTTCACGTTTTTATTTACAGTTTAGACAGCGCCCCAACTTTTTTGGAATTAATTTTTGATACTTTGATTCCTTTTTAAAACAATGAATACTATCAGCACAGCTTCCAGTGTTAGATTTTTACTTGAATCTTTTTGACATCAGAGATTCTGGTCCCGTGACATCCCTGGAGCTTGCATCGCCACCTGGAGAGGAAACAATAAAACCTCTGTTGTGGGGCGTCAGTAGTGTTTAGAGATCATATCTTTCTCTGCTCTCTGTCCTCTTATCTGAGTGGACGGTTGACTGACAGGTTTAATCCAGCATCTTATCACAGCTGCATCCTCATCACCGACCACAGCCCTGATTCCAGCAGGGACCCCTCGTCTGATTAACTCTAGCATAAACTAAGGCATCAGGTGCAAACGCTCCTCTTAGTCCCAGGTTTCTCTGGTAGTTCTGCTGGTTTCAGTTAAATAAACTTGACAACATTGAACGCCATCAGAAATAAAGAGAGCATACAGAGATCCTGTTGTGGTTGGCCAGCTTCATTTACTAAATATAACTAGAAAAGCACTCAGAGAGTGCAGACCTCCACCATTAGCCCTATCTTCCAATAGTGAAGAATCCTTAAAAAATTCCTGGACCCGTCCCCGTGTGCCCCCCATCATGGCATTCACCGATTACTCCCTCCCTGGTGGGGTGGAGACACGGTGAGGCAAAGCATTGGCTTCACTACGGGTGGACTGTCATGGTGGAAGCACCCATGGTCTCACTGGATGACTGGAAGTCATGGCAGAGGGTGAATATTCCTCTATTCCTCCCAGCATTGTGAGTATTCTCGCTACAATTCGCTGTCTTTCTCTCCGTTACGCTCTGACTCGTCTCCTCGACCGGGTGTGTGTCTTTCAAACTCTATAAACTCCAAAACTTTGAATAGAAACAAACAAAAAGATGCTGCTGGGATTGAGGTTACTCATGCCCGCCATCTCCTGGTGTAAAGTGGTAACAGCACAGACTTCCGCCATTAGCCCTATCTCCCAATAGTACAGAATCCTTTAAAAAAATCCTGGATCCAGACGGTGATCCAGATCAGTCCCAAAATCTAATCAGTTCTTCTTTATGCCATTTCTGACATTTCCTGAAAACTTCATCAAAATCCGTCCACAACTTTTTGAGTTATATTGCTAACAAACAAACAAACAAACAAACACACCTAATGCACTCCAATCTAAAACCACAGAGCAGTTCATCTCAGTCCAGTCTGTTGTTAGCTGATGTCTCTGCCTTTATTAAAGTTAACAGTCAGTTAAATGCAGTTTTTTTCTTCACTGTGAGGTAAATTTACCAAATCTATCAGCCACAGTGGTCTATGGATCACTGACAGCATCAGAACAGAGATTTGAGACAGAAAACAGAGTTTTGTCCCGTTCACACGACGACATTTTCGAGTGAAAACGCAAATGTTGGTAGCGTTTTGGCTGTCTGTTTACACTGCAACAGCATTTTGGTGCCTGAAAACAGAGCTTTTTGGAAATGGGCTCCAGAATGGAAGTTTTTCAAAACGCCCCTGTCTCCGTTTCCGTGTGAACAGGAAAAACGGCAGTTTCTGAAAACGAACATGTGCACTGCGGCTGCAGTAAATATCCACAAGAGGGCTTATAACGCATGCACGGATGGAAAGCCTAAAACAAAAGATGGCCGACACCGGTGTACTGTTGGTGTTCCTCACACTTTTGAATTTACTTCTCCAACAAAGAGTTGATTTATCTCACCATCACTTGGATCAGCGGAGACGTATTTCGTGCTTGCACGGCATATGGGTCGAGTCAGAATCTGGTGCAGGCACGAAAATCACATCGCCATCTACTGGCCTGGCATGTATACTACATCGTTTTTGGTGTTTCCCGCAGTCTCATGTGAGCGGAGATGGTTTTGGAAATGTTGCCGCCAGAAAGTGGAACATTTTTGAAATGAAAATGGAAAACGGAAAACGAAGCAAAACGTTGTCGTGGAAACGGGGCATTAGTCTTTTCTCTGGACCAGAGCCAGGCAGCTGTGCTCTGATCATGAGGTCAATGTAAGGTCAGGGGGCGGGGCTAATAGCATGAGTGCTTTCCTCCAATTAGATTGTAGCATTATTTAAATCTGAGAGGATTGTATTTCTCCTGAGTGGGCGTGGCTTCAGCTCATTAACAGACACGCCCACGCCATCCTGGAGCAGATTTTACTGCCTCATTTTTCATGATTTTAAAGTTTAATTTTATAAACTTAGAGATGTTTAATCTGACTGAAACACAGTGAGCTGTCAAACAACAAACCTAAATACTGATTTATTTCTACTTTACAGGCTCTTTAAGCTTCAGCAGATGGCTGTCCAGCATGCTGGAGGTTTCTGCCTGTTTATTAAAGTCTGGCCCTGCTAGAGGTTTTTATCAACGGGAGTCTGGCTCTGTGCAACATTTCTGCCTGTTCCACATCAGTCTGGTTCTGTTCTAGGTATTAGCCTGTTAATTAAGTCTGGTTCTGGTTCAGGTTTCTGCCTGTTCTATACGAGTCTGGTTCTGGTTCAGGTTTCTGCCTGTTCTATATGAGTCTGGTTCTGGTTCAGGTTTCTGCCTGTTCTATATGAGTCTGGTTCTGGTTCAGGTTTCTGCCTGTTCTATACGAGTCTGGTTCTGGTTCAGGTTTCTGCCTGTTCTATAGAGTCTGGTTCTGGTTCAGGTTTCTGCCTTTTCTACATGAGTCTGGTTCTGGTTCAGGTTTCTGCCTGTTCTATAGAGTCCGGTCTGGTTCAGGTTTCTGCCTGTTCTATAGAGTCCGGTTCTGGTTCAGGTTTCTGCCTGTTCTATACGAGTCTGGTTCTGGTTCAGGTTTCTGCCTGTTCTATATGAGTCTGGTTCTGGTTCAGGTTTCTGCCTGTTCTATAGAGTCCGGTTCTGGTTCAGGTTTCTGCCTGTTCTATAGAGTCCGGTTCTGGTTCAGGTTTCTGCCTGTTCTATAGAGTCCGGTTCTGGTTCAGGTTTCTGCCTGTTCTATACGAGTCTGGTTCTGGTTCAGGTTTCTGCCTGTTCTATACGAGTCTGGTTCTGGTTCAGGTTTCTGCCTGTTCTATAGAGTCCGGTCTGGTTCAGGTTTCTGCCTGTTCTATAGAGTCCGGTTCTGTTTCAGGTTTCTGCCTGTTCTATAGAGTCCGGTTCTGGTTCAGGTTTCTGCCTGTTCTATACGAGTCTGGTTCTGGTTCAGGTTTCTGCCTGTTCTATAGAGTCTGGTTCTGGTTCAGGTTTCTGCCTTTTCTACATGAGTCTGGTTCTGGTTCAGGTTTCTGCCTGTTCTATAGAGTCCGGTTCTGGTTCAGGTTTCTGCCTGTTCTATAGAGTCTGGTTCTGGTTCAGGTTTCTGCCTGTTCTATAGAGTCCGGTTCTGGTTCAGGTTTCTGCCTGTTCTATACGAGTCTGGTTCTGGTTCAGGTTTCTGCCTGTTCTATAGAGTCCGGTTCTGGTTCAGGTTTCTGCCTGTTCTATAGAGTCCGGTTCTGGTTCAGGTTTCTGCCTGTTCTATACGAGTCTGGTTCTGGTTCAGGTTTCTGCCTGTTCTATAGAGTCCGGTTCTGGTTCAGGTTTCTGCCTGTTCTATACGAGTCTGGTTCTGGTTCAGGTTTCTGCCTGTTCTATACGAGTCTGGTTCTGGTTCAGGTTTCTGCCTGTTCTATAGAGTCCGGTCTGGTTCAGGTTTCTGCCTGTTCTATAGAGTCCGGTTCTGTTTCAGGTTTCTGCCTGTTCTATAGAGTCCGGTTCTGGTTCAGGTTTCTGCCTGTTCTATAGAGTCCGGTTCTGGTTCAGGTTTCTGCCTGTTCTATAGAGTCCGGTTCTGGTTCAGGTTTCTGCCTGTTCTATACGAGTCTGGTTCTGGTTCAGGTTTCTGCCTGTTCTATACGAGTCTGGTTCTGGTTCAGGTTTCTGCCTGTTCTATAGAGTCCGGTCTGGTTCAGGTTTCTGCCTGTTCTATAGAGTCCGGTTCTGTTTCAGGTTTCTGCCTGTTCTATAGAGTCCGGTTCTGGTTCAGGTTTCTGCCTGTTCTATAGAGTCCGGTTCTGGTTCAGGTTTCTGCCTGTTCTATACGAGTCTGGTTCTGGTTCAGGTTTCTGCCTGTTCTATAGAGTCTGGTTCTGGTTCAGGTTTCTGCCTGGGTCTGGATTTGCTGGATGTTCCTGCGTGGTCAGCATCAGTCTGGCTCTGCCTGTTTATCATAGGTAGGTCTAGTTCTCCTGTTCTTGGTGAAACAGGGTCACAGATTCTATGAGGTGGGTTTAGAGCAGGTTTTTACCTCCAAACTAAAAGATGTGTTTCCCGAAATGAATCTGATCGGTTGAATTTTTTCAGACACCGTTGTCCTGGTTTTTCACGAGGCCAGAGCTGCTGATACCAGGATTGGACAGGTTAAATCTGAGGATAAATAAAAGGGATATTTCAAACATGTTTGATATTAAAATTCTGAAATTCTCCATGAATAACAAGCATCAAATATGAAGTCTGCACACAAGATTTTCGTCATTTTTCCTCTTTTTCTGTCTTTAACCTGCAGCTTGTATCAGTCTCCCTCATACGCTCGCTCTTTTACCGCCTTTATCGAGCAGGGCAGCGAGCGGGGGCGTTCAGGATTCTTTGTGGGTCTGGATGATAAGAAGGGGGAGACAAAAGCAGCGTTCAAAGCCATGAAGAAGAGTTCAGAGGTCACAGAAGGGAAATTAAAGCTCTTTCTACAGCTGTATGTCATTATTCAGGTGTAGTGTATTTTTTTACCTATTATTTAGGTTTATTCTTATTTTTGTCCTATTTCTAATATTTTCTCTTCCTCATATGAGCAACTTTACCCATAAATTTCACCTGTAGGCTTTTATCAGACATTTCCTGTTTCTAATCCAGAATTAACCACCAAAATACAATAATTTAACCAATCAGAGCGAGTTCAGGATCACATTAGGATTAGAGAGCTACTGGTTTAATACACATAGTAAAGCAGGGTTAGTCCACTGTAGTCACAACTTTCTCCTCATCCATCCATCCATCCATCCATCCATCCATCCATCCATCCATCTATCCATCGATTCATCCATCTATCCATCGATTCATCCATCCATCCATCCGTCTATGCATCCATCCATCCATCCATCCATCCATCCATCCATCCGTCTATCCATCCATCCATCCATCCATCCATCCATCCATCCATCCATCTATCCATCGATTCATCCATCTATCCATCGATTCATCCATCCATCCATCTGTCTATGCATCCATCCATCCATCCATCCATCTATCCATCGATTCATCCATCCATCCATCCGTCTATGCATCCATCCATCCATCCATCCATCTATCCATCGATTCATCCATCTATCCATCGATTCATCCATCCATCCATCCGTCTATGCATCCATCCATCCATCCATCCATCCATCCATCCATCCATCCATCCATCCGTCTATCCATCCATCCATCCATCCATCCATCCATCTATCCATCGATTCATCCATCTATCCATCTATCCATCCATCCATCCATCTATCCGTCCATCCATCCATCCATCCATCCATCCGTCTATGCATCCATCCATCCGTCTATCCATCCATCCATCCATCCATCCATCCATCCATCCATCCGTCTATCCATCCATCCATCCATCCATCCATCCATCCATCTATCCATCCATCCATCTATCCATCCATCCATCCATCCATCCGTCTATCCATCCATCCATCCATCCATCCGTCTATCCATCCATCCATCCATCCATCCGTCTATCCATCCATCCATCCATCCATCCATCCATCCATCTATCCATCCATCCATCTATCCATCCATCCATCCATCCATCCGTCTATCCATCCATCCATCCATCCATCCATCCATCCATCTATCCATCCATCCATCTATCCATCCATCCATCCATCCATCCATCTATCCATCCATCCATCTATCCGTCCATCCATCCATCCATCCATCCATCCGTCTATGCATCCATCCATCCGTCTATCCATCCATCCATCCATCCATCCATCCATCCATCCATCCGTCTATCCATCCATCCATCCATCCATCCATCTATCCATCCATCCATCCATCCGTCTATCCATCCATCCATCCATCCATCCGTCTATCCATCCATCCATCCATCCATCCGTCTATCCATCCATCCATCCATCCATCCATCCATCCATCTATCCATCCATCCATCTATCCATCCATCCATCCATCCATCCGTCTATCCATCCATCCATCCATCCATCCATCCATCCTACTAAATATAACCATTTCAGTCAGTTCTTATAAAACTTAGAATAAAGAAATATTTTTTTCATTTCTATTTTTGTCATTTTCCAAAAAGAAATGACTGAATGTAAAATGACGATTTTTTGAAACAAAAGCTGAGTAAAGAGTGGAACGCTGGTGATGTAACATTCTTTTTCCTGTGTCTATGACCTACTGCACGTGTTGTGAAAAAAGAATGTTACACTACTAGTGTTCTGTACTTTCTGTACTCTGCTGAAAAGGTAAGATAAATAAGAATTGTTTTTCATTTATTCACATTTTTATTGAAAATTGAAAAAAGAGAAAACTAAAGAAAAGAATGGAAATCAAAATAAAGAAATGTGCTGTTCCCTAGTCACTGATTTATGAGAACAAAACATAAAAAATAGAAACTTTAATCGTTGATGCCTCAAATTAAACTGAGAATTAAAAACATATTTTTTGTTCTCCAAAGAGATATGGATTTTATTTTGAAATTTGTTCTGAGTTTATTGCTTGAGCATTCTGATCAATACAGAACAGCTACAGAGTGGAACCCTGGTGATGTAACATCTTTTATACCGTGGGCCATCTTTGCTCTTTCAGGCAGTTTGTGTTAAAATGAGAATTTAAAAAAATGGAAAATGAAAAGTTGTTTGGGTTTTAATTTTCTGTTTTTTTCCTCATTTCTGTTTCTCTTTTTTCAGTGTTGAAAATAAATAAATAAATAAATAAATAAATAAATAAATAAATAAAGGTTTAATTCACATCTTTTATGTTTGTGTTTGGATCAAAAAAGAAGGGTCACAGAAACGGTAACTACTCTTGTTTTTGGATTTCTTTAAAATCTGTTGGTCGTAAACTCCACTGACTGTCGGGGCCGGTTCTTGCTACATGTGGACTACACAAACACACAGGACCCCACAGGCCAACAGGGGCCCGACACTGAATGCTCAACCTCATCTGAGGAGAATTAATGCCCTGTTTACACAACAACGTTTTCAGGTGAAAACACAAGACTTCTGTAGCGTTTTGGCTGTTGGTTTACACGAGAACTGCGTTTTGGCACCTGAAAACGGAGGAATTTGGAAACGGGCTCCAGAGTGGACGTTTTTCAAAACGCCCCCGTCTCTGTGTAAACAGGGAAAACGACACTTTCTGAAAACGCACATGTGCTGTCAAGCATAAGTGTGGCAGCACTGTGAAGCGAGCCATGGCCGCTCGAGTCCGTTGTAGTTTATTATGATTCAGCTTTTCAAGTCACAGACATCTGGATTTAGAAAAGGGGACGCATTATTCTGGTTTAGAGGGCCATCAGTGCCAGTTTCTTTAGATAAAGTCAAGCTATTAATTTTGAAAATGATTACTTTTACCTTTTTTATCGATCATCATGATAATCACCGTCATCATCATCATCGTAGTGAGGCAGAGAAATTTCACAGCTCATATAAACACACAAATGCTTTGCTACATCAGTCTTGTTGTAACGTAGATATCTGCTGAGAATAATTCATTCCCCACAGACATATTCAGCTCCTACAGACTTTAACTTCTGGTGGATTTTCTCAGAAAGCGCGGCGCTGCACATGAGTGCAGCCGGAGCCTTTCTTCAGTATGATATTTCTATTTTCCTTTATATCTGCTTCTCAGAAAAGATTTAGACTTTATCTTTTGTCTTTAACTTGTAATAACTACCTTCAGCCCGTAGACTCCCGTCTCCTCCTCCTCCTACATATGAGGAGACGGGATTAAAGCTTCTGTGTTAAGGTTAAGAAAGAGTTCATCACTTCAAGAAGCAGACAAAATTGAAAAAGGGGAAATAGAAATATTCTGAAAAGGCTATCATTCTTTTGCTGCACTAAAAGCAGGAAGCGCTGCACTTTCAGAGAAAATCCTCGAGAAATCAAAGATTCAGGAGAAAATTTATCCCTGGAAAATCAAACAGTCTTAACAGGATTTCGTTATAATAAGACTGGACTTGCATTTTTGTGTTTATATGTGCTGTAAATTTTCGCTGCCGTGCTACGATGGTGATGAGGAGGATTCAGTGATGAATTACTCTCATGCACACGTGTGTGATAAAAATATTACATATTCTCAAAAACACATGAAACACACTGTCCCTGTTGCACAGACAGTTTTATCGTGCAGTAAATCCCCTCACTACAGCGTTTTTCTGTTTCCTGCGTTCTCGTGTAGACGGAGATTGTTTTCAAAACGTTGCCGTGTAAATGTGGAACTTTTTGGAAACGAAAACGGAAAACGAAGTAAAACGTCATGTAAACAAGGCCTTAGAGAGCTTTGTCTCTAAATGTATATGCTTAAAAACAAAAGCAGGATTTCAGAATAAGAAAGGCCTCAATGATAAGCTGTTGACAGTTTTTGAAGCAAAATTAAGTCAAAATTGACAGAAAGGATGGGAATGACTGGGTCAGTGTATTTTCTGGCAGGTCAAAATGAAAAAAACAAAAAACAAACAAACAAAAAAAAAACAGGCCATTTTCTCTTTTTTTCCCTTTTGGTCACAAAAATAGTCTATTTGTCCTCAGCTAGCCTCGGATGAAGGCTAGTCAGTGAGTGACATCAGCTGTGTTCTTGCTTTAAACATAAACCATTTTGAAATTCACTGAGTTTTATTTATTGACTTAGGCCAGCCACACACTACAGGAATTTAAGCCCGATTTGGGCCTCCCCGACAGTTGTGGGGGAATCCATCAATCCCGTGAGGAGCCTCGTCGCAAACGACTGTTCGTCTGAGCAGTCTGCATGTGTGTGGTGTCATCACGATTATTTTACTGCTCCAAATCACGCCGTAGCCTCCAAAAATCCCGTATCGTAAATATCAAACATGTTTGATATTTACTGTTCTAGGTCATAGTGCCGCTGACGGAGCACCCACAACAACCAATGACAGCGAGCAGACTGGGTAGCATCACAGCCAGATCATACGTACGTTCACAGCTCACAACCATGAACACAACTTTGACTTAATCCCAGATAGGATTTCACTCTGAGTCTTTTCCATGTTTTATGATTGTTGCTTCACCTGTAACACACGCCAGGACAGCCTGCTGTGAGAAAGACATTATCGACAGGTTTCCATGTTTCTTTTTTTTCTGAAGTCACATGATCACGCAAGGTCGTAGGCAGGTCGGCAGGTGTGTGGTCTCCAGTGATCTGACAGTCTGGCTGACTGGTCTAGTCCGTGGCCGGCCTTAGAGAGGATTTTTGTCTTCCTTGTTGTTTTGCTTGAGTGGCTCAACTTACGATCTTTAATTTTAATGTAAGAGGTCATCCTGCATGCTTCATTAGCATGTTCATGGATCATCTACTGGATCAGGAATCTTTCCATCGTAGTTTTGTAAATTAGGGGCCCCCAAACAGCATCTTGCACAGGGCCCCCACAAAGCTAGAAACGGCCCTGCTGACCGTTTAGTCCCTCAGTCCTCCAGTGTCCTAGCGTTCCTCGTCTATTCCTGTAAGATTCTCAACTCTTTAGTGTTTCTGACCTCGTCTTTTGTCTTTTTTTTTATGGTTTTCAGAAAGAAAAACAAACCAAAGGTTCCATTTTCATTTTTCTTTTGGTGTTCAGATAAAAACAAAGAATAAAAACAGAACACTGATATTGTAACATTCTTTTTTGACATCGCCTACACCAGGTGGGGAAAAATAATGTTTCACCACCAGCATTCCAAAAATTATGGGATGAGAATGATTTTCATCCTGTCATTTCTTTTAGGAAAAAAAAAAGAAACAGAAAACCAAAACCAGTTTTCTTTGTTTTTTGACTCTGAATCTGAACAGTCTGACAGAACCCATGGTTGTTTTTCTGTGGTTTGTTTTTAAACAGTAGCTGGGAAACCGCTGTTTTTCGTTTCTAATTTCTCATTTCAGATTAAAAATCCGTCAGCCGTCACAGACACCGGCCGTTTGGTCCCTCCAGTCTTTTCCGTCCCTGTCAGTTCGTCTCCTGTCCCAGCGTTCCCTCGTCTGTTCCTGTAAGATTCTGACCTCTTTAGTGTGTTTTGTGACCTTGTCTTTTGTCCCAGGTTTTTTAAATAGTTTTTTTGGTGCATTTTGAAATCTTGTGTACCGATCCAGCCTGATGAATGTCTCTGTTGGTCCAGAGTCTTCCGTTGGAGTCTTTCTGCTGGTGTCAGTGTGAATCACTGAGGTCTCAGCCCAGCTGGTGCACACGGTTCAACATTTAACATCAGTTTAAAATCAGACGTAACACTGCAGTGTAGACGCCGTCACATTAGCCGGGATCACTGGACGCCTGCGAGTCATTTTGTACATGCACTCCTGCATATTTTTCCTCCATGTAAACAGTGCTTTTAACAGAATCAGCGCATTACTCTGAGGCTGTCTCCTCGCTTTAAGTCGTTTCAGACCACACTAGTGTAACGGTGCGGCGCTAGTTCAGATAATCCATCATCATAAATCTCTACGGCTGTGTTTGAGTCACTAACTCTTCCACACCATCAGTATGGGCTTAAACATTTTCAATAGAGCTATTGGCATTCAGCGATTAAAAACGGATCATCTGACAGCCCTGCATGTAAAAATCTGAGCGCTGTGGAACATTTAGGACACTGGTGGCCTAGCGGTGAGCTCGCGTGCCACAAGTAGAGAGGCTGGAGTCCTAAAGGGCGTATGGCACGGGTTCAGATCAGTGCTATCTGTGCCATATCCTCACCCTCTCCCTTTTTTGCAGTTCTGTCTCTGCAAAAAGGCTTAAAAAAGTAAATATGGGCACAAAAGGTGCCACACTTAAAATCCCACATATGCATCATGAAAAGAACTAAAACAGGCTCAAAAAGCAGAGAGCAGCCTCCTAGTTTCTAAAGTTAATATGAGCGGCTAGGGTCACCTCTACAGCTTTCTAAGAGTGACAGAGATTAAATATAGGATCCAATCAGACTCCAGACACAGCTCAGACAGAGAAAACCAAGAAACAGATCGATGACTTTAATCCTCACTGACAGATGTCAATTATTTCTGGAGATTTTAAACATTTCTGCAAAGACTGCAGCCTCAACTTTTATGCACTTACAGCAACATTAGTGTCTACATGCTAATAGATAATGGAAGAAAAAAGGCATGAAGCAAAGAGAAGATCTGCATAATCCTGAAGTGAAATAATCCAGCGATAAAACAAAGAAAAATAAAAGAAATGCACCTAAATAAACATTAAAATGCCTTTTTTTCGGCCTCTTCTCTCTCCTGCATCACTTTTCTAACTTCTGCTGCAGCTCCTTATTCCATATGTTTTCATTTTTAACTCAAAGTGTGAGAATTGAAGCAGAAAATGTTCTCACCTGGAAGGCAGAGGAGCAGCAGGGGGAAGGGGATCGATCCGCTGCAGAGGAGCTTCATCCCGCTCCGATAACTGATCGATCCGATTCACAACAAATCGATTACAATACTGTGATGACTGACAGAGCAGCGACTGACCGCCGAGAGGAGAGGAGGGAGCACACTGAGAGAGAGAGAGAGAGAGAGAGAGAGAGAGAGAGAGAGAGAGAGCAGCTGGTGTTTGCTGTAGTGCGGTGGTCGCTGGTGTATGAGGGGTCATTAGTGCCACAGCCTGCAGACCAGCATCCATGCTTCTCTATGTTTAAAGGAGTGATGCCTTTGTCTTAGTAATCCCATGTCTGATCATTTCTGAGAAGTTTTTAATCCCATCTTACTGACCATAACTCCGTTTATCATGGGATAACTGAGACTTCTGATCATTTAGGAATTACCCCGTTAGTGTTTGATGTGCACGATAAATGAGCTCTGCAGTATTCTTAGATTTGATCACATTTCTGCAAATTTGGCTGCAAATTCTTCATAAAGGCTCAATATGTCATGGAGACGCTGAATGTTATGTGAAAGAGCGCTGAAAGAGCAAACATGAGTGTCTGCAGGAAGCTGCTGTTCTGTTGCTGTATCTCCTTCATGTTCTGTGCTGTTTATGGCATGCACAATAACAAAGATGAGAGAAACGAGCAGCACTCAGCTCTCTCTGTCTCTGTTTACCTCTGGTTTTGAACTGTGAGCTTCATGAGGAGCATTTACAGCAGTGATACTCAACCTGTGGCTCCGGAGCCACATGTGGCTCTTTTATGTCGTCATTTTAAATATTATTTAACCTTAAGAAAGGGAAACTTTTTTGCCACTTTTTGCCCATTTAAGCTGCCTTTTTCCATAAAATACTACTAGTTTTCTCATTTCTTTGCCCATTTTTGCCACTTCTTTTAGCCACTTTTATCCCATTTTTTCCCTTTTCACCATTTTTTTTCTTTGCCACTTTTTGCCCATTTAAGCTGCCTTTAAATTTAAGCTGCCTTTTGCCATTAAATACCACTTCTTTCCTATTTCCTTATTTATTTATTTATTTATTTATTTAGCATCATTGAATGCTTTTTACCCATTTTAGTCACTTCTTCCTCATTTTTTTACTTATTTTTGACACTTTTAGACCATTTTTTGCTACCTGTGAGTCATTTTTTTTGTAACTTCTCACCCTTTTTTTAATACACTTTTTATCCTAATTTTTGCCCATTTTCACCAATTTTTGACGATTTTTGACCATTTTGCCATCTTTAACTTATTTTTATTGCTAATTCAAGCCCTTTTTGCCACTTTTCACCACTTATTTTACGGCTCTTACAAAGATATTTTTTAACAATTTGGCTCTTTGGTTGAACAGGGTTGAGTAACACTGATTTACAGTAACATCAATGTTGTGGTTTCATGGCTGAATTCCTCATAATGAGGGTGAAAAGCTGTTAAAAGTGGCTGTCCTGGTTCATGCTGTAAGCTACTTGCAGAGCATTCACATCGTGACCCAGTTACTATTAATGATGAGAAATTCATCCATGAAACCAAAATGTAAGTTTAACCCTCCAGAATCATTCAAGAGTGTGGAGATATTATAGATGCCACCTTTGCTATAAGAAATTTCATCCCTGCTGGAAATTCCACTGTCAGCTGTCAGTGATGTTATTACCAAGTGGAGGATCAGTGACTGCTGAGGATCATGGGTAAAAGTGTCCAAGTCTCTGCTGATTCCATCGCTGAAGAGTTCTGAACTTTCTCTGGCATTAATGTAAACACTAAAACTGCAGCAGGAGTTTCATGAATGGGTTTCCATGGCAACAGCTGCATGCTAGCCCCACATCACCTAGTCTAATGCCAAGAGATTGTGTTTTACTCCACTTAGATGGAGTGGAGTAAAACAAGCTGACACTGGACTGTAGAGCAGTGGTAACTGTGGAGTGACCAATCATATTCTCTGTTTACAGTCACATGGTGAGTCTAGGTGTGGAGGATGCTGGGAGAACGTTACCTGTCTGACTGTGAAGTTTGGTGGAGGAGGGATAATGGTCTGGGGCTGTTTTTCAGGGTCTGGACTAGACCCCTTATCTCCAGTGAAGGTCAGTCTTAATGCTTAGGCAGACCGAGACATTCTGGACCATGCTATGCTTCCAACTGTGTGGCAACAGTTCAGGGATTTTCTGTTCCAGCATGACTTTATGTGTATTTATACTCCACTTAACATCTGTCCACTCATATATGAGTGGAGTCTGTTCCCACTAACAACCCGTCCTGGTGTTGTTGATCTACCGTCTGATTGTTTACAGCTCTCAGTCGTGATGTTACTGGATGAGATGGCTGTCAGTCTGGAGGATCAAACTGGAGCTTTTTAAAAATACATCAGCAGACTTGTTCAGTGAGTTAATAATTAAAGAGCAGGATGTCTGATTCCTCTGTAACTGGAACCAAAAGCCGTTAGTACCATCAACACATCAGGTGACAACTTCTCCACTCCATCCCCCACCCGCCAACACAACCCCTCCACCCGCCAACACAACCCCCCCACCCGCCAACACAACCCCCCATCATGTCTTTATTACATCACCTCTTCATGACATCACAGCTTCATCTTCACCTCTTTTAACAAACGCTTTTTGCTAAAATTCTTTTATAGGTTCTCCTCTTGACTAGTTTTATGAGTATATGGTACTACTCTTCTGCTCCGTAGCACTTTGAGATTGCTGAGATGTAAAGTGCAACACAAATAAAGTACAAATAAGTTTTATTATTATTATTATTATTATTATTATTACATCATCAGAGCCATTCAAGGTAGATTTACCTTGAGATACCTGAAACCAGGAGATATGGCCATGGTGACAACACTTTTTATCACATAATCAACTGATAAGAGCTTCAAAACATCTCAGAAGCCATCAGGTGATGACTATAACTGTGATGAAGTCTACAGAGTGTGTGGTCTTTCCCTCTTAGACTGGCTACTGTTTTCAGCACCATTTTGTGCAGAGAGTATAAGACTAGCTGGTCTTTCCCCGACTGTTATTTTAACCTTGCAAAGCAGATGGATCGTCCAGACTCCATGTCTGTGTTCAGGAGGAAGATCCATCTTGCAGAGCTTCAAGCTCATGTGCTTTTTTACCCGTCAAAGAATGGCCTAATATGGAACTCAAGAGTACATTTTTGATTTTAGGCTCAGAATTGTCTTCAGTTTTTCCATTCATACCTGCCTTTATGCTCAAAACTCTTCTTAGATTTTGTGCTCTAAATATCTGCTTGAGCTCAGATCTTTAGTTGCTTACATCTCCTGAACTTCTGCCCGATCAGTTCTTCATTCATTCGTTCTTCAATTCATTCTCCAGCATTTACTTTGTTTTTGTCATTTTAAGACTTTTAAACGTTCTTATTATCAAGTGTTTATTTTCATTATTCTAACTTTATATACAGCGCTTTTTACTAAAAAATGTATTATTATTATTATTATTATTATTATTATTATTATTATCTTTAAGTCAACGTTTAAAAATTTTACCATTTCCTTGTATTTTTGGTTGAGATAAATTAGAACAAGTTTGGTGTTTAAATAAAGAAATGTTAAACAAACAAGAGTTTTCAACACATTTGTGGTTTGTAAACCAGAGCGTCTTAATTCACTGAGCAATAATGTCGATAAACTGCAACGAGCCCAAAAGACAAACACATCAGGTTGTTGTTAGCATCTTTGCTAATATTAGCAACATTAGCTATTATGGCTTGATCCTGTGTTGTTGTTAGCATCTTTGCTAACATTAGCAATGTTAGCTTTCATGGCTTGATCCCGTGTTGTTGTTAGCATCTTGCTAATATTAGCATTATTAGCTTTCATGTCTTGATCCCATGTTGTTGTTAGCATCTTTGCTAACATTAGCAATGTTAGCTTTCATGGCTTGATCCTGTATATTTGTTAGCATCTTTGCTAACATTAGCAATGTTAGCTTTCATGGCTTGATCCCATGTTGTTGTTAGCATCTTGCTAATATTAGCAAAATTAGCTTTCATGTCTTGATCCCATGTTGTTGTTAGCATCTTTGCTAACATTAGCAACATTAGCTATCATGGCTTGATCCTGTGTATTTGTTAACATCTTTGCTAACATTAGCAATGTTAGCTTTCATGGCTTGATCCTGTGTTGTTGTTAGCATCTTGCTAATATTAGCATTATTACCTTTCATGTCTTGATCCCATGTTGTTGTTAGCATCTTTGCTAACATTAGCAATGTTAGCTTTCATGGCTTGATCCTGTATATTTGTTAGCATCTTTGCTAACATTAGCAATGTTAGCTTTCATGGCTTGATCCCATGTTGTTGTTAGCATCTTGCTAATATTAGCAATATTAGCTTTCATGTCTTGATCCCATGTTGTTGTTAGCATCTTTGCTAACATTAGCAACATTAGCTATCATGGCTTGATCCTGTGTATTTGTTAGCATCTTTGCTAACATTAGCAATATTAGCTTTCATGGCTTGATCCAGTGTTGTTGTTAGCGTCTTTGCTAACATTAGCAACATTAGCTATCATAGCTTGATCCCATGTTGTTGTTAGCATCTTTGCTAACATTAGCAATATTAGCTTTCATGGCTTGATCCCATGTTGTTGTTAGCATCTTTGCTAACATTAGCAACATGAGCTATCATGGCTTGATCCAGTGTTGTTGTTAGCATCTTTGCTAACATTAGCAACATTAGCTATCATGGCTTGATCCCGTGTTGTTGTTAGCGTCTTTGCTAACATTAGCAACATTAGCTATCATGGTTTGATCCCGTGTATTTGTTAGCGTCTTTGCTAACATTAGCAACATTAGCTATCATGGCTTGATCCCGTGTATTTGTTAGCGTCTTTGCTAACATTAGCAACATTAGCTATCATGGCTTGATCCCGTGTATTTGTTAGCGTCTTTGCTAACATTAGCAACATTAGCTATCATGGCTTGATCCCGTGTATTTGTTAGCGTCTTTGCTAACATTAGCAACATTAGCTATCATGGCTTGATCCCGTGTATTTGTTAGCGTCTTTGCTAACATTAACAACATTAGCTATCATGGCTTGATCCCGTGTATTTGTTAGCATCTTTGCTAACATTAGCAAAGATGTGTTTTACCTGGAGGTGGAACTTCAGACTCGTGCTTCGGTGTAAAGACAGTTCATCTCTGCAGTATGTACATCTGTTGTTTCATCCTTTAGGCAGCTTTTTAAGTCTAGATGTCGAAGCAGACCTGGGCCCGTCTCCTCACTCATCACTGCTGGCTGTGTTTGACCCCCTTTAACCTCATCACCCCAGGGATGTAAACATCTATTATTTCTTTAACCCATTAAGCTTTCCAGATTAATCATGAGCGTTAATGTGTTTATATTAGTGGTGGGAGTATGGTTACTACAGTATCGATAAATCAGTGTTTCAAAAGTACTCTTTTGGTATTGATCCCTCTAGCTAAGTACTGATACCAAATGAGTACTATAAAACACGTCTCAGTACCACTTCTCCCAGTTCCTCCCTGCCTCTCTCTCCTCGAGACTTTACTGCTCGTCCGTGTCACGTGAATTTGGATACCAATCAGACGTTGATCCTGCCGTACCATGTGACTTTAGGGACCAATTATAAATGGGTAGCAGATTTCAGCAGCGCCACTTGATCGCATATGAATTAATTTTACAGTCTGTGACGTGAACCTGGCTGTCTTTCTCCCTCAGTGTGGTCCCAAAGTAAATTTCAAAATCGTAAGAAAACATAAAAAAATACCAAGACAACATGCCGATACCATAAATGTAGAAAGACCAAGTTGTAGAAACATAAAAAGATAAATATTTCTATGAAAATCTTTGATGACTTGTATTTCTTACATTTTTGCTGTTGATATTTCAGTTATAAACACGTTTGTGCTACATTAATATTTGATTTATTTTATTTTTTACCTGCTTGCACAAATATTTTATCTTAATTGACGTTTCTCCCTAAAATTATTTCTGAATGACCTGCATACTACATAATATTTGCCTGAAATTTGTACCTTTTGAAAGTTTGCGAGTTCAATATTTCAATATATTTCAATATTCTAGTTTCTATTAACAGGCCTACTCCAAACATATTTCTACTCTTGGATCTGGATGAACTGACCAATAGGAAACAGGTAGAGGATGGACCAATCACATTAGCTCTGCCTGTTGTTGCTATCTCTCTCTCTGAGAGAGTCCCAACATTCTATCACACACACACACACACACACCCCCACACACACACACACACACACACACACATTGTAACACATTGTTGTTTCAGAGCTTAAAATTGTCATAAAACTTAAACAGTAATTAACACAAATCTGTAAAAGTCATAATAATTTCTCTACTTTTAAAAAAAAGTCTGTAGCATGAACCCCTGAACCCCGTCTGTAGTGTTGCACATGGATGTGAAATAAATCCACGCCAACAGTCCATCTGGTGTGTCCGGTTACTCTTGTTGTTGACAAAGCTGATATCATAAGTCCCGCCCCTTCTTGATTTTAATTGGCCAGTGAAGGGCCATTGTCAGGGTGTTTGGTATTTTTTGTTTTTTGATGAACACTGCCAGCACAAAAATCTCCATCAGCTGTAGTCACAGGCTTTGAGTCTGTTTTCATTTCAGCTTTAGCTTCGTTTTTTTGTCTTCTACAGAAAGTTTTATGGTCAGGACGGCTCTCATACATCTCAGCAGTCTGTCAGAAACTATCTGAACATTAAAGGAAGACTAAGCAGAGAACGTGATGAAGACAGGAGGATGAAGGTGATAAACATCGGTCTGACTCCCTCTAAGATAACATCTTTAGATCTGACTGAGGATTCAGCCGTGGTCATGAACTCCTCCGTTCTTCATCTTTCTTTCAGTTCGGGTTAATGTTTCTATCATCTACTGCCCTCTGTTTCTCTTATTGTGAATGAAGAGGGACTCAGAAGGCGAGCGGCAGCCAATCAGAGACAGACGAATAAATAATAAAGCTTTAAACGAGGTGAGGGATTAATGGAGAGATTAACGGATTAGCAGACAGAAATTAACTGAGATGTGATGAAGACTCCACATCAGCCTCTTCCCTTTTATATTTAGATCTTATTAGGGCCCGAGCACTGGCCAGTGCGAGAGCCCTATTGTATCTGTAGGAACCTTTTTTTTTCTGTCACAACTTTTGCATTCTTGGGGGGCCACATGCTCCAAAACTAACAAAATTTGGTGGCTTGTTAGATCCTGGTGAAAATTTTTGTGTTCTGGTGGTTCCATTCATCTTTCTCAAAAAATGGCCCCTCGGGGGCCCCAAAACATGGTTTTCGCTGGTATTCAAGGGCCCCGCCCACATTTTTGAGTGACATGCATGAAACTTGGTACACATATGTATCATGACTAGACAAACAAAAAATCCTCTTGGGACCATCCTCTAAAATGCACAGGAAGTGACAGTAAATTACATACAGTCATGGACGAAAATGTTGGCACCCCTGGAATTTTTCCAGAAAATACATCATTTCTCCCAGAAATTGTTGTAATCAACAAATGTTTTGGTATACATGTGTTTATTGCCTTTATGTTCATTGGAACAACACAAAAAAATCCCAAGGAAAAAGACAACATCGACATAATTTTACACAAAACTCAAAAAATGGGCCGGACAAAATTGTTGGCCCCCTTTTAAAACTGTGGGTAAATCCTTTTATTTCAGCATGTGATGCTCATTTAAACTTACCTGTGGCAGTAACAGGTGCTGCAATCTAGAAATCACAGCTGAAGCCAGTTAGAATGTCTAAAAGTTGACTCAACCTTTGTGTTGTGTGTCTGTGTGTGTCACACCAAGCATGGAGGAGAGAAAGAAGAGCCCAGAATTGTCTGAGGACTTAAGAAGCAAAATTGTGGAAAAATATGAACAATCTCAAGGTTAAAGACCATCTCCAGAGATCCTGAGATTCCTTTGTCCACTGTGTGTAATATAATCAAGAAGTTTATAACCATGGAGCTGTGGCTAATCTCCCTGGACGTGGACAGAAGAGAAAAACTGACTAAAGAATGCAACGCAGGATAGTTGGAATGGTGGATAAACATCCTCAGTCAACTTCCACACAGATTCAGGCTGTCCTGCAGACTCAGGGTGCAAAAGTGTCAGCTGGGACCATACGTGGTCATCTGAATGAGATGAAGCGCTATGGCATGAGACTGAGGAGAACCCCACTGCTGACAGAGAGACATAAAAAAGCCAGACTGGAGTTTGCAAAAATGTACCTGAGTAAGCCTCAATCCTTCTGGGAGAACATTTAGTGGACAGATGAGACTAAGGTAGAGCTTTTTGGAAAAGCAGGTCATTCTACTGTTTACAGAAAACAGAATGAGGCCTACAAAGAAAAGAACACAGTACCTACAGTCAAACATGGTGGAGCTTCAAGGATGTTTTGGGGTTGTTTTGCTGCCTCTGGCACTGGGTGCCTTGACTGTGTGACAGGAAGCATGAAATCTGGAGACTATCAAAGATTCTGGGCCACAATGTAGGGCCTAGCGTCAGAAAGCTGGGTCTGGGTCAGAGGTCATGGGTGTTCCAGCAGGACAATGACCCCAAACATACCTCAGAAAGCACCAAGAAATGGTTGGAGACAAAGCTGGAGAGTTCTGAAGTGGCCATTAATGAGTCCAGATCTAAATCCCATTGAACACCTATGGAGAGATCTCAGAACTGCTGTTGAAGAAGCACCCTTCAAATCTGAGAGACCTGGAGCAGTTTGGAGAAGAAGAGTGGTCCAAAATTCCAGTTGAGAGGTTTAAGATGCTTGTTGATGGTTATAGGAAGTGATTGGTTTCAGTTATTTTTTCTCAAGGGTGTGAAACCAAATATTAAGTTGAGGGTGCCAATAATTTTGTTCAGCCCATTTTTTGATTTTTGTGTAAAATTATGTCGATGTTGTCTTTTTCCTTCAGATTTTTTGTGTTGCTCCAATGAACATAAAGGGAATAGACACATGTGTACCAAAACATTTGTTGATTGCAACAATTTCTGGGAGAAATGATGTATTTTCTGGAAAAATTCCAGGGGTGCCAACATTTTTGTCCATGACTGTATTTCTTTGTTTTTGGTTGTTAATTTTCCAGATTATGTCCAATAAATATATAGCAAACAAAGCAGAGCTAGAAAGTTTAAATGATCGCCAGATTACCAGGTTTTCAGCATCACAGTCCATAAACTTTTGTCCATAAACCTATAACATAAGCATGAATGAGATACACCAAACAGGCCAGAGGGTTATCGTACTCTACTCACAGCCTGTGAAGCTGACGTCCTTACACGGTCTAAAGTTGTAATAACAGCCACATCTTAATTTGAAAAGTACACGTGATGAAATAGAACACATACTGTACCATTTTCTTTCCTCTTCTTTAACCTCAGAGCCAGACCTCTTCCTACATATCTAACTCTGCAAAACATCAAAAGAGATACATCCTTATTAAAATAATAACTTAAGGTCATACATGGGCCACCCTATGGTTCCATGGTAATGGAACAAACATCCTTATTAAAACCAACACAAGTTAGATTTACAAATCATTTACAAATCAAAATCAAATGCTTGAAATAAAGAAAAACACTTTTACAGATATTCAGAGCAGCACAGCACAGAACCTGCAATTTGAAATAACAAAAAAATGTCCTATTAGCAATGCTGAGCCACGGTTCATTGTATTACCCTGATCAACATTCAGTTTGAGTAAATGAAATATTAGAGAAATCAGAAAAAAGCAGGGAGGAAGAGTTAATCAAAGGAGACGGCAAATAGGAGCAGAGTAATGCTTCTGAAAACTTGCTGGCTACAGAAAAAACTGGACAGCCACAAACTCTATGTACATAAAAATCCAAGACAAGAGTAAAAAAGATACACACACATATATATATATACACATATATATGTGCTTTATTCTGTTCTGCTTGTTTCAGTTTTCTGTGCAGCACTTTGGAGACTTTGTGTTGGTAAAATGTGCTATACAAATAAAGTTGGATTGGATTGGTTGCGCCACACCCCGACCTGCACCAGGATGCGAGGGCCCTTCAGTGCTGCTTGCAGCCCTAGTTTTATTTTAATGATTGATCTGAGTAGATGAACTCATAAAGTAAAAAATGTGAGAGGAAAACTGTTTCAGGCTGAAGAATTACCAGTCATTTTAATCTTAAAGGGCGTTTGACCACATGGAAATGAAGACAACACAGCACCACTGTTTGTTTGTTTTTATTTTACTGATATAAAGAGAAGACCAATCATGAAAAAAACACTTGAATTTGGTTGAATGTCTTTTCCTTTACTTGTAGGCTCTACAGAGGGGGGCCATAAGATAACATCCCGGGAAAGGGGACCTTCTTGCGCTTAAAGGGAACGAATGAGGGCTTCTGTCAGATTTTACCCACCTAGAGGAAACCAAGGAGGGCTTTTGTCAGATTTACCCACCTAGAGGGCACCAAGGAGGGCTTCTGTCAGATTTTACCCACCTAGAGGGCACCAAGGAGGGCTTTTGTCAGATTTACCCACCTAGAGGGCACCAAGGAAGGCTTTTGTCAGATTTTACCCACCTAGAGGAAACCAAGGAGGGTTTTTGTCAGATTTTACCCACCTAGAGGAAACCAAGGAGGGCTTTTGTCAGATTTTACCCACCTAGAGGGCACCAAGGAGGGCTTTTGTCAGATTTACCCACCTAGAGGGCACCAAGGAGGGCTTTTGTCAGATTTTACCCACCTAGAGGGCACCAAGGAGGGCTTTTGTCAGATTTTACCCACCTAGAGGAAACCAAGGAGGGCTTTTGTCAGATTTTACCCACCTAGAGGGCACCAAGGAGGGCTTTTGTCAGATTTACCCACCTAGAGGGCACCAAGGAGGGCTTTTGTCAGATTTTACCCACCTAGAGGGCACCAAGGAGGGTTTTTGTCAGATTTTACCCACCTAGAGGGCACCAAGGAGGGCTTTTGTCAGATTTTACCCACCTAGAGGGCACCAAGGAGGGCTTTTGTCAGATTTACCCACCTAGAGGGCACCAAGGAGGGCTTTTGTCAGATTTTACCCACCTAGAGGGCACCAAGGAGGGCTTTTGTCAGATTTTACCTACCTAGAGGAAACCAAGGAGGGTTTTTGTCAGATTTTACCCACCTAGAGGAAACCAAGGAGGGCTTTTGTCAGATTTTACCTACCTAGAGGGCACCAAGGAGGACTGTTGTCAGATTTTACCCACCTAGAGGAAACCAAGGAGGGCTTTTGTCAGATTTTACCCACCTAGAGGGCACCAAGGAGGGCTTTTGTCAGATTTACCCACCTAGAGGGCACCAAGGAGGGCTTTTGTCAGATTTTACCCACCTAGAGGGCACCAAGGAGGGCTTTTGTCAGATTTACCCACCTAGAGGGCACCAAGGAGGGCTGTTGTCAGATTTTACCCACCTAGAGGGCACCAAGGAGGGCTGTTGTCAGATTTACCCACCTAGAGGGCACCAAGGAGGGCTGTTGCCAGATTTACCCACCTAGAGGAAACCAAGGAAGGCTTTTGTCAGATACAGTATTTGTCTGAAGCCTCACGCCGCTGTAAGCTTGACCTTTAGGAGACCTGATCCCAGACCAGCTGAAGAGTCTCACAACCTCTATAAACAGAAGAGAATCAGAGGAGAAAGCTTTTTAAAGAGGATTTTAGCGTCAGCACTCGGACAGAGACGGTGTTAGGGGGATCTGTGCTCACTGGTCAGATGTGATCCTCCACCTCAGCTCCCTCCTGGCTTTGTTCGTCTTTTTCCTCTTCTTTAAACCGCTTTTGTTGAGTGAACTTGAAGGCGTCTGAAGGTTAATTGAGCTGGGAAGCTGCTGTCAGCCGATTCTTTAACTCCTCCAGGAAATAAAAGTAAGAGCCTCTCTGACGGGCCGGGGGCCAGAACAGGACAGAAGCGGCCAACGGGAACGGGAGAGAGAGCCAAAGTTTAACAGCGGTCTCTGAAACGGAGAGAGAGGATGATCACAGCTGTCTGAACACTGTTACTACACTAGAATGTAAAAATCTATCTGACTGGAGTAGAAATCACATCATACAGGTGTGTAGACGTCCCAGGTTTCAGACCAGCTCCTGTATATCTACGGCCCGTCCATAGCTGGCACTGTGAGCTTTAGCAGCACTCATTTTCTATTCAAAGCCGGTGTAGCCCGGTGTTTTCAGCACTCAGCGCTAGTGATGAACATTCAATCCAACTTCTACTGTAAACTCAGCGTCAGGCTGTGCAGTTCTACTTTCACATAAAAACCTGCTGTTATTGTTGTGCTACAGTGCTGTGAAAAAGTATTGGCTCCTTTCTGATTCGTGATTGTTTTGCATATTATCACACTTCAATGTTTAATGCTGACCTTAAGTGTTTCTGATGGTGGAGCCGTGAACTCTGACCTTAACTGAGGCCAGTGAGGCCTGCAGGTCTTTGGATGTGGTTCTGGGTTCTTCTGGGACCTCCTGGATGAGTCGTCCATGTTCTCTTTGAGTCATTTTGGTTGGCCGGCCACTCCTGGGAAGGTTCACCACTGTTCCCAGTTTTCCCCATTTGTGGATAATGGCTCTGACCGTGGTTCTTGTGGCCTACTTCACTCTGTCTGACAGCTTCTGTTTAACCTCCTGAGAGCTGAGCTTTTGTTTGGAGCACATTTTTTTCCTCCCCATCATTTGGGATAAACACGGTCTGGTAAGTTAAAATAATAAAAGTCTTGTTGTTGAACTGAAGTTTCTTAGAAATTTTCCTTTCCAAAACCCCCAAAATTCAATAGATAAAAAAATGTCTGAAAATTATTTAACATAATTTTAAAGTATCTAATGAAAAGTACCCAAACATTTCTTTAGACCAGTGATTCTCAACATGTGGCTCTTTTGTGAAAATTTGTGGCTCTTTTTGTCTTCATTTTAAATATTATTCCCCAGAAAACCTTAAAAAAGAGAAACTTTTTGATATTTTCACAATTTTTGCCACTTTTCATCCATTTAGGCTACGTTTTGCCATTAAACATCCCTTTTTTCCAATATTTTTGCCAATATTTGCAATGTCTTTTTGACACTTTTTCACAATTTCAGCTACCTTTTGCCATTAAATACCACTTGTTTTCTATTTTTTTGCCCATTTTTTCCACTCTTGACTGCTTTTTGCCAATTTTAGTCACTTTTCACTAATTTTTGTCAGTTCTCACCCAGTTTTGCTCCTGTCTGACTTTTTTCCCCATTTTTCTTCCCATTTTCGCCCCTTTTCACCCATTTCTTGCTGCTCTTTGACCATTTTGCCACCGTTAACCTATTTTTATTGCTACTTTAAGCTTTATTTTAAGCATTATTACTTTTTCCCATTTTGTGCCACTTTTATCCCATTGTTTGCCCTTTTGTCACATTTTTTCTTCCCATTTTCACCCCTTTAAGCTACCTTTTGTCATTAAATACTACTCTCTTCCTCGTTTATGCCCATTATAGCCACTTCTTTGTGGCAATTTTATCCCATTTTTGGCATTTTTCGCCCTTTAAGCTACCTTTTGCCACTAAATACCACTTGTTTCCTATTTTGTTGTCCATTTTTGCCCCTCTTGATTGCTTTTTGCTCAGTTTAGTCACTTTTCACTCACATTTTGGACCATTTTTTGCCACCTGTAACTCATTTTCTTGTCACTTCTCACTCATTTTTGCTACTTTCTGCATTTTGTTTTTTTGACCTTTTTTTCCTCCCCAACTCTGCCACTTTTTTACCCAGTTTGTGCAATTGTATGCCTATTTTGCCCCTTTTCACCCGTTTTTGCCCCCTTTTGACCATTTTCACCACTTAGACTGTGGCTCTTGAGATGGTATTTTTCAACAGTTTGGCTCTTTGGTTGAGCAGGGTTGAGTTACACTGCTTTAGATAATCCTCAAGTCTTTCAGTGAAAATTCCAATGAAAAATTCCCCCCCAAATGCATGCAAATACTTGAAAAATTTAAAGCAAATTCCCCAAACATTAAAGTAAATTCCCCCTTAAATTTCAAGTCAATTTCAAAAACATTCTCCAAAATTTCATGAAATGATGGCAACAACCCAAACCCCCAAAAAGTTTTCTGAGAAAAATCCTGAAAATGTCAAAGAACAATTCTGAACCCCAATTCCTAATCCAGTTCCCCCAAAATTTGGTAATAATTTCCCCATATTCCCATGAAAATGCATTAAAAATTAAAATAAATATTAAGCCATGAAACCCTCCAAATTATACAAACATGTCCTCTTAATTTCCATAAAAATACTTTGATAACTTCCAAGCAAATTCCCTAAAATATCCGAACAGCAAATTATTCCCCCTGTGCTACGCCCCTGTGGATGCTGACAAAGGACCACAGAAGTCAGGTTCAGTGATGGCGGCGATAAACGACAGTGAGAAATGCTCTGAAGCTGAAGATGTGCGTGTTGCTGGGACTTTCTATCAACAGCTTCTATTTAACTGCAATTAATTAAAGTCCATAATTAATGCATAATTTTAAATCTAGATTAACTGCATGATTTATCGTCCCTTCAGGTTCACTTTGGTTAATCCATGTCAGCGTCTCCCTGCAGCCACAGAGACGTTAAATAAGTCCATCACCACTCCTTAACAGGAAGAGCCTTTCCATTAGTTTTTCACATTTTTACCTTTCTGTGTCTCAGTTTTTGTTCATATATTCTTCACAGCATTTTCAGTATAGCTGCTAAAGCTCCCTTTGTTAGTGGCACGACTAAATGATGGAAGAAAGGGTTTATGGTTGAATTAAATCTTTATTTTTATCATTCCATACAGTTCCATACTCTAGAACAGTGTTACTCAACCCTGCTCAACCAAAGAGCCAGATTGTTGAAAAATACATTTGCAAGAGCCACAATCTAAGAGGTGAAAATGGCCAAAAAGTGGCAAAAACGGGTGAAAAGGGGCAAAATAGGCATACAATTGCACAAACTGGGTAAAAAGTGGCAGAGATGGGGAGAAAAAAAGATTTAAAAAATGCAGAAGGTAGCAAAAATGGATGAAAAGTGACAAAAATGAGTTACAGGTGGCAAAAATGATCAAAAAGCAACAAAAATGTGGCAAAATGAGTGAAAAGTGACTGGAATGGGCAAAAATCAACAAAAAGGCGGAGAAAATGGGAAATAAAACAGCAAAGAGTAGCAAAATGTAAAAAAAACTGCATCTTAAAATGGATTAAAAGTGGCAAAAAGGAGAAGCGAAAATGAGCTAAAAGCTTTAAATGAGTAAAACTGGTAAAAAAAAAAAAAAAAGGAAAAGTGGGAAAAATTGCAAATAAGGGCAATGGAAATATACAGAAAAAATAAACAGTTGTAAGAAAAAGTACGTGAACCCTTTGGCATTTCTTGGATTTCTGCATAAATTGGTCATCAAATGTGTTCTGATCTTCATTTGAGTCACAGCAATAGACAAACACAGTCTGCTTAAACTAATGCTGCACAAAAAATGATATGTTTTCATGTTTTTATTGAACAAAACATGTAAACATTCACAGTGCAGGGTGGAAAAAGTATGTGAACCCCTCGGCTAATGACTTCTCCAAGAGCTAATTGGAGCCAGGAGTCAGCCAACCTGGAGTCCAATCAATGTGATGAGATTGGATGTGTTGGTTAAAGCTGCCCTGCCCTATAAAAAACACACACCAGCTTTGAGTTTGCTGTTCTCAAGAAGCATAGCCTGATGTGAACCATGCCTGGCTCAAAAGAGCTCTCAGAAGACCTACGATCAAGAATTGTTGACTTGCATGAAGCTGGAAAGGGTTACAAAAGTATCTCTAAAGCCTTGATGTTCATGTGTCCACGGTAAGACAGACTGTCTACAAATGGAGAAAGTTCAGCACTGTTGCTGCTCTCCCTAGGCGTGGTTGTCCTGTAAAGATGACTGCAAGAGCACAGCGCAGAATGCTCAATGAGGTGAAGAAGAATCCTAGAGTGTCAGCTAAAGACTTACAGAAGTCTCTGGCACATGCTAACATTTGTGTTGACAAATCTACAATAAGTAAAACATTAAACAAGAATGGAGTTCATGGGAGGACACCACGGAGGAAGCCACTGCTGTCCAAAAAACCACTGCTGCACGTCTGAAGTTTACAAAAGAGCACCTGGATGTTCCACAGCACTACTGGCAAAATATTCTGTCCACAGATGAAACCAAAATGGAGCTGTTTGGAAGGAACACACAACGCTATGTGTGGAGAAAAAAAGGCACAGCACACCAACATCAAAACCTCATCCCAACTGTGAAATATGGTGGAGGGGCCATCATGGTTTGGGGCTGCTTTGCGGCCTCAGGGCCTGGACAGTTTGCTGTCATTGATGGAAAAATGAATTCCCAAGTTCATCAAGAAAACTTAAGACCATCCATCCACCAACTGAAGCTCAACAGAGGATGGGTGATGCAACAGGACAACGACCCAAAGCATAGAAGTAAATCAACAACAGAATGGCTTCAACAGAAGAAAATACGCCTTCTGGAGTGGCCCAGTCAGAGTCCTGACCTCAACCCAACTGAGATGCTGTGGCATGACCTCAAGAGAGCGATGCACACCAGACATCCCAAGAATATTGCTGACCTGAAACAGTTTTGTAAAGAGGAATGGTCCAAAATTCCTCCTGACCGTTGTGCAGGTCTGATCTGAAACTACAGGAAACGTTTGGTTGAGGTTATTGCTGCCAGAGGAGGGTCAACCAGTCATTAAATCCAAAGGTTCACATACTTTTTCCACCCTGCACTGTGAATGTTTACATGTTCTGTTAAACAAAAACATGAGAACATATCATTTTTGTGCAGCATTAGTTTAAGCAGACTGTGTTTGTCTATTGTTGTGACTCAGATGAAGATCAGAACACATTTGATGACCAATTTATGCAGAAATCCAAGAAATGCCAAAGGGTTCACATACTTTTTCTTGCAACTGTAGGTTGACAATCAAGTTTGACATTTAAAGCGTACTGTATAAGTGAGGGAAATAAACTGACTTGTGACTTGTATAATTTCTGAAGTCAAAGTTTCCCTTTTTTTAAGGCTTTCTGGGGAATAATATTTCAGATTAAGACATTAAAGAGCCCCATGAGTCTCTAGAGCCATGCGTTGAGTATGACTGCTCTAGAATCATCGCTCCCTGTAGTTCCTCTGAATGCATGTAGAAATAAACATGAAATGAAGTTAAAAACAAACCGACTCCTGTCTCTTTCCTGCAGCTGTCTAATAAAGGAAATGCATCTCATGTTTTGTGTTTTAAAAGCTCAGAGAATCGTTTTGACCTTGAACCGAGCGTTAATGAATGCAGCCTGCAGGCCAAAAAGTCCTCCGTCTGTCTGGTTCGTTCTTCTTCAGGTGATTTATGACTGCAGAGCAGCGAGCTGGAGGACGGGGCTTAAAAGGAGAAAACATCCCGCAGCACATTCATCTCAGCTGCTTTCATTTCTCTGGTTTTATCGTCTCCTCTTTCATTTTTACACACGGAGCAGACAGAAATATGTGAAATGTTATGATTTAGGAAACTTCCTCCTGAACTGTAAATAAACTCCAATAAAACAGATTACAGTTAAACAGCAGCAGATTAATAAGAAATAGAAATACTAGCTCATGTTGAATTTGATGGCAGTGACACATCTCAAAAAAGTTGGGGCAGGGCAACAAAAGGCTGGAAAAGTAAGAGGTATTAACGAAAAATGGCTGGAGGAGCATTTTACCACTAATCAGGTTAATTATCATCAGGTCAGCCACATGACTGGGTATAAAAGGAGACTTTTAGAGAGGCAGGGTCTCAGAAGTACAGATAGACATTTATAGAAGAGGGGATGCTACACAATGGGAATCATGGTCCTGTCCCTACTTTTTTGAGATGTGCTGCTGCCATCAAATTCTAAATGAGCTAATATTTTTCTGAAATGGTCAAATGTCAGTTTAACATCAGATCTGTTGTTTCTGTTCTACTGTGAATCAAATATGAGTTCATGAGAGCTGACATTCCTTCACTCCTGTCTTTAGAGGAGGCTGCAGTGTTCTAGAGTCTCCACTAGGTGGCGCCAGAGCTACACTACAGTAACTTCTTCCTGTGCAGGCCAGAGGGTTTCTATCATCCCAGAGCTTCAGATGTTCGCTGTGAGCTTCTTCAGTGACAGGATGGCAGGCTTTTAGATTAATAAAGAATATAGACATACATAAATGTAAAAGTGCAGGACAATCCACGTGCCATATTTGCTTTCTTTCTTTATTTCAGTATATTTTATCAGCACATTTTTATGTTGGCCTATTGTACATGTGTTTTATGTTTTTATTTTCATAACTTACTTTGTTTCTATTGTATTTACTTAGACATATTTTTCCACTGATTTTCTCCCACCTTTATGCTTTTTGCCAATATTAGTTCGTTTTTACTAATTTTCCCTCACATTTTGCTGCTTTTTGCCAGTTTTAGTTTGTTTTTACTAATTTTCCCTCACATTTTTGCAGCTTTTTGCCAGTTTTAGTCACTTTTCAATCATTTCCTCCTGCCTGTTTGCTGCTTTTTGCCAGTTTAAGTTTGTTTTTACTCATTTTCCCTCTCTTTTTTCCTGCTTTTTGCCAATTTTAGTTGGTTTTTACTCATTTTCTCTCACATTTTTGCTGCTTTTTGCCAGTTTTAGTTTGTTTTTACTCATTTTCCCTCACATTTTGCAGCTTTTTGCCAGTTTTAGTCATTTTTCAATCATTTTCTCCTGCCTGTTTGCTGCTTTTTGACAGTTTTAGTTTGTTTTTACTAATTTTCTCCTCACATTTTGCAGCTTTTTGCCAGTTTTAGTCACTTTTCAATCATTTTCTCCTGCCTGTTTGCTGCTTTTTGCCAGTTTTAGTTTGTTTTTACTCATTTTCCCTCACATTTTGCAGCTTTTTGCCAGTTTTAGTTACTTTTCAATCATTTTCTCCCTCCTTCTTGCTGCTTTTTGCCAGTTTTAGTTTGTTTTTACTCATTTTCCCTCTCTTTTTTCCTGCTTTTTGCCAGTTTTAGTTCGTTTTTACTCATTTTCCCCCACATTTTTGCAGCTTTTTTTTCAGTTATTGCCACCTGTAAGTCATTTTTTGTCACGTCTCATCCGGTTTTTGCCATATTCTGCCTATTTTACCCCTGTTCATCCATTTTGGGTACTTTTTTGCAGCTTTTTCACCTGTTTTACCAGCTTTCACTTATTTTTATTGCCACTTTCACCCACGTCTCATCTCTTAGATTGTGGCTCTTGCGAAGATTATTTTCAACAGTTTGGCTCTTTGGTTCAGCAGTGTTGAGTAACACTGCTTTAAAACAAACTCAGAGGAGACGCTGGTGACAAACACATCAGATTAGTTTAGTTAAATAAGAAATAAATGCGTCTCCACTGTCACAGAAACAGAAAACATCTTTAAAAAACTGTCCTCTTTTAGCAGAACTGAGCTCTGTTTATACTCTGCTCTCTTTGTTGCCAGGCGTTACATAGCGACCGGACTCCCTTCTCTGATTGGCTGGTCGTTCCGCCAATCAAAGACGCAGTGTCCAATGAGAGCGCGCGGCAGGCGATACAAACTGGCAGCCGCCATGTTGAGTCTCCGGGGGCCTGGAGCGACGTCCGGTAGTAAACAGTAGATGTGACGGTGGAAAACGGAGCGCAGCTGAAGCCATGAGCCGCCCGTCCTCAGCCGGAGCAGCCGGGGGAGGAGGTGGAGGACTCGGTGGCGGGAAAGCAGGCGGAGGAAAGCACGGGGGTTCCGCCGCCGCCGCCGCAGCAGCAGCCGCGGCCGCAGCAGCGGCAGCAGCCGCCGGTGTGAGCTCCGTGTCCGTGTCGGGGTCCGCTCCCCTCTCCTCCGCGGTGTCCCTGAGCTCGGCCGGCCTGCCCGGTCAGTCCCCGGAGCTCACGGCGCTGTTCGAGTGCCCGGTGTGCTTCGACTACGTCCTGCCGCCCATCCTGCAGTGCCAGGCGGGTCACCTGGTCTGTAACCAGTGCCGACAAAAGCTGAGCTGCTGCCCGACCTGCCGAGGCCCTCTCACCCCGAGCATCAGGAACCTGGCCATGGAGAAGGTGGCCTCCACTCTGCCGTTCCCCTGCAAGGTAAAGCCGGCTCTCATTCACCTGGGCCACCGCTAACTGCTGCTATCCGTCCACTTTCACCACACTTCCTCATCCCACAGCTAACTTTGAGTGTTACGTCACAGGGTACCCCAGGAACCAAAACAAACACCAGGTCCAGGTCCTGGTGTGGTCTGCTGCTTTGTTCTTCAGATTGTTTTGTAGTTGTCCGCGCTAACTGGAATAGACTTGATAATAATGAATGAACTTTTAAAATAAGCCTTTTTATGACCAGTACAGGACACTGGCGGGAATTATAAATCTGTCCCTCTGTGTGTGAGGAGCTCAGTGATGCTTTTTTAAGGTTGTCATCGTTTGATCACATTTTCCTGCTGCTTATACCAATAAGTTATAATAGACAATGATCAATACGGTCATATTTAAGGAGGTGGACCTACTCTACATCACTGTGGCTGCAGGGAGACGCTGATGGGGGTGGCATAATAAAGCATTAGTGCACTGGTCGATTTACCTTACTTAATCGTGATTAACTCGATTAATCTTGACAGCCCTAGTAAGTATTCATGTTTAGTAGTGGGCCAAAAGTCTCTCATTCTGATGTGTAATATCGTACATCCCTTTAAAACATGAAAACATCACTCACTTGGACATGCAGAGCAGTGGGTTTCAAACTTTTCGCCCAAGGCACACCTAAGGTTAAACCAAAATCTCAAGGCACACCATATCATATCAATACAAAATAGACTTTTAAATAATATAACAGTCAAGGTGGAACATGAGGGGGGATAAAGGGGAGAGGTTTCTGGGGCCCAGACGACTGGGGGTGGCAAAAGGTGCCTGAAAGGTGGCAAAAACTGGTTAAAGTGATGGTAAAACATGGCAAAATTGTGTAAAAAGTGGCAACACAAAGTCAAAAATGGTTAAAAATTGGCATAAGGGGCCAAAAAATGGTTAAAACATATTGAAATTGTCAAAAAGGTGGCAAAAATGGTGTACAAATGGACTAAGGGGTTAATTGTTGTAAAAAGGTGGTTAAAATGGTTTAAAAGTGGGCAAAATTAGGCAAAAATTGGCCAAACAAATGCACAGTGAGTGAAATTTAGCATGAAGATGGCAAAAATGGGTTGAAAGTTGTCAAAAAGATGTTACAAGTGGCAGAAAAGTGGCAAAAACATGTTTAAGTTGATAAAAAGTGGTGTAAGGTGATGAAAAAATTGGCAAAAAAAATGTCCAAATGATAGCTAAAGTAGGCAAAACCGTCAAAACGGTAGCAAAAATGGGTTAAATGTGGCAAAAAGTTGCAAAAAATGGGTCAAAGGTATTTTTAAAAAGTTGCAAAATTGAAAAAAAAAAAGCAGAAATGGTGTAAGACGACAAAATTAGTGGCAAAATGGGTAGAAAAATTGGTTATCTTGGTTAAAAGTAGAATGGATAATGATCATTTCAACACCGATTTCAACTCAATAATTTCTTGCCAAATGAGGTAACTGTTAGCCAGGATGCTAGCACCAATGCTACTGATCCAACACACACTCATCAATAAATCACAGCTGGGGAGGGTCCATGCTCTGTTTTTTCCAGGGGTCCAGTCAGATTACCAAGGCACACCTAGACTTGTCTCAAGGCACACTAGTGTACCATGAGACACCGTTTGAGAACCGCTGACATAGAGGATGCTGGGATATTTTTTAGTTTCAGTCGCAGAAACGCTCTGTCTCTGTTGTTTTATTTATTTGTCTCTTAGCAGAGTTGGAATTTGTCGTCTTGTGAAGGTTGACGTCAGTTTTCTGTGCATGAAATCAAGACTGTCGTCAGTATAAGATTAAACTTTTATCAGAAGGACTAACAGAGATCATGGGAGTCAGACAAACATCTGATTATTACATCAGACCATCGCTCTGAGATCAGCGCCCACAGTCATCCTCAGTCTGTTTTACACAGAACTGTCTCAAAACAGGACACTAAAAGCTTGAATGTAATTGTAGTGAAAATCAAACAACACTGAGACCTGTTTAGAAATACCTTGTTTTATTTTACAAATATATTTGATGTGCTGGTATTTTCAAAATAATTTTTGTGGATTCCAATATTTTAATGAAGGTCAGACATAGTTTTTAAGTCCTTGAAATATTTAATTTAAAGCTCTAAAATGAATGAGTTCACACATTTCTGTCATTCAAACAGACCTTAAAGGGGACATATTTTACCCTTTTAAGACAAGTTTATTCAGAGGTCACATTTACTCAGAGGTCCCCAAAACATGCCTGTGAAGTTTGTTGCTGTGTAACTTACATAACTACTACTACTAGTAGTGGTGGTACATTAACTACTACTGCTGATACTGGCACTGCTACTACAACTGGTAATACTATTACTAATTACTAATACTTCTACGGCTCTAAAGGCTATTTATACTACTACTGCTGCTGATGTACTACTATACTACAGCTACTATTAATCGCCTCGTATGGCTGTCAAGCTGCTAGCTCGCGTTAGTGTTTTGCTAGTAACCAAGTAGTTACTGAAGCTCTCAACAAGATTAAATAATGAAAAAAGAGCCAAAAACAATTTTTACCTATGAAAAGTTATTTCCAGTTTCCTTGTTTCAACCGTACGGCGTAGTGTGCAACCGTATGCAGCATAATGTGCAGGCATCCTTGTTGTTTTAGTTTTCATGCCACCTACAACCATGGAATGCCCCGACACTTTTGCCCCCACTAGCTTAGCCTCGCCGTAGGCACGCAGCTCAAAGGGGCGTGTCCTATCTACTCTTCTATATATATCTATGGGTGTGGCTCTCCTGATCCTTCTCAGCTGTCAGCTGATAGGAGGACCAGGAGAGGAGGGCGGTTGTAAATATTGTCCATATAAACAAATAAGTTAGTGGAGTTTTATTCTGGTCCGACAGACCGACATCTGCTTAAGTCTTTTTTTTATTTATCATCAATCCTTAAACTTTAAAGATCACATGTTATGCAAAATATGCTTTTTTAGGCTGTTTTAACAAAAATCACGCTTTTATTTTCATTAAGCCACATCCATTTCCTGACAGGGGAGGAGTCAGGGGCGGAGTCAGACAGCTCATTAACATTTAAAGCCACAGACACAGAAACAGCTGGATCTGAGCAGGGCTGAAACAGAGGGGTTTAGACATGCAGAAATCAATACTGGAGTGTTTTTACAGCACAGGCATGTTTTAGGGACCTCTGAGACCGATATAAACTCATCTTAAAAAGGTCACATATGTCCCCTTTAATATTAGACAACAATAACCGGAGTAAAAACTAAAGTCAGTTTTTAAATGATGGTATTTTTAGTTCTAGGGTTTCATTGTGAGTCAGACTCATCAGGCTGCAGATCATTTATTTCTCTTCTGTATTTAAATGTCCTTCATGTTGTTGGAGCTGCTCTCCTCCTTCATTTACATTTCAAACCATGAAGATCTCATCTGCATTCATGCTCACCTGTACCTGTATGTTCCTGTGCATCATTAACATGCAGTAAAACTCTTCCTGTTGTCCTCTGGGCTGGTTTATCTAATTTACCTATGAGTCTTTGCTGTGGGACTCTCCTGCTTTAAATCCTGAGGCTTTTTTGGACTGATTGATGGAGATATTTGATGTTCATGAATGTGTGCTGGGTTATTGATTTCCTCTGTCAGTGTGGTCAGATTTATATTCAGGAGGAGTAGATCTAAACAGAACTATCTTACAGAGACATGTGGTGCTTTTCTGTGCTGGGTTAATGAAGGATGCTTCTGTTTTTATGGAGCTTTTTTAGATGATCAGTGAACCGTGTGAGCTGTTCTCAGGACAGACTCCCCCTGCGGTCAGAGAAGGTGCTTTTACTGTCTCTCTCACACGCCGGATCATCGTCTTCCTCTAATGGTGATGTCAAACAGCAGGATAAAACTTTACTGGTAAAAGGTCTACCATGTTTGTTCATGAATACACGCGGCATAATCCACCCACATGTGTGGAGATGATGAAGTAACTGGGACTACATTGTTGGTAGGAATGGGATTGACGGTCATTCTGTTAGACCAGTGTTACTCAACCAAAGAGCCAAACTGCTGAAAAATACCTTTGCAAGAGCCAATTAATCGTAAATTAGATTAAATCACAATACGGCCTGCTGCAATTTACAAATCCCACAGGTTGCCATATTTCTTTAATATGAAATGTTTCTAAATAAGTTAAATAAAACCTGATTTTTTGCAACGGCAGAGATTTTTTTCACATTTTTTTGCAAACATTGAAGTGTCAAATTTGTTCCAAGGGTTCAAAAATTCTCTTTATTGTCTTTTTTTTTATGTGATTTTCTTAAAGTGAGTGACATGAACATGATAATGCCCTTCAATAAAGAAAATGACATCAAATTTGCAATATGAGCAACAATTATTAGTTCATTCTATCTAATATTGATGAAGCTTAGCGTTAGTCCATAAAAGTCAGACCCCCTGCTGCGATCAGCTGATCGCCAGCTTCACCTCCCCCACCCCAGCCACCTCCTTTATAGCTTAAAGCTTGTTGCACCTTTATATTCAGATTCATGCTACTATGGATCAAAGGTCACATATTTGACCCTTTAAGACAAGTTTAAATTGTTCTCAGGGGTCCCTGAAACATGCCTGTGAAGTCTGTTGCTGTAAAAACGCTCCAGTATTGATTTCTGCATGTCTAAAAACTCTCTTTCAGCCCTGCTCAGAACCAGCTGTTTCTGTGTCTGTGGCTTTAAATGTTACTGAGCTGTCTGGCTCCGCCCCTGACTCCTCCCCTCTCAGGAAATGGAAGGTTAGGAGTTTATGAAGATGATATGAGAGTGGTTCTGGCTGAGTGTAGGTTATAGTATTGAATGATTTATTATTTGAATTTGTTGAAAAATACATAAAATGAGGAACCTAATAAGAATCACATCTGAATCATAATATTGGTGGGAAATATCACAATTAGATTATTTTTGCAAATCGTTCAGCCCTAGCATGAACCAAAAGAGCCAGATGCCTCCAGGTGTCTCTTCTGTCCTAGGCCGTGCCTTAAGAGTGGTCATCATGCCCGTCCCACCGTGGACTACAGCTGGAGAAATAAAAAGAGATCAGTTTAAAATTGTCCAGATTTGACCACCAAGCGTCCCCTCAGACTTCACTGACATGATTGCACTTGTGATTTAGTGTTCTATCCTAGAGTAAATCAGCCCAGCTCTTTGGTTCTTACTGACTAACAGGTCAGAGCTACAACCCTTCAGAAGAACGTGTCACACTCTTCACTTATTAATAGTCACCTGAAGCTGTGGACATGCTGCAGATCTTTTACACAGACTGGTTTCCTGTGACAGGTTGTTCTGAGAGGATCTGCTGCTTTTAAGGTCGGATTATTTTAGCCACGATGTCAGAAACATTCAAGGTAGACTTACAACGAGATACCTGAGGGAGGAACCAGGAGATATGGGCACAGAGGAGGCCCTAATTCTCATGTGATCCACTTAATTTAAAGAAAAATATGAATTGTTCACAATCTAAGCCATCAGAACCACATTACCCACAATCCTGCAGTGTCTCTGATTGGCTGGTGCTGCAAGACTTTCACGTTCAATCCAGTGCTGTTGTTAGAAGTATTGACCTGTTGTTTATCAGGAAAAGATGGTTTCAAATGTGTAACGACGGTGGAAACAGTGGTTCTCAAAAGGTGGGTTAGGACCCAAAAATGGGTCGCAGAGCTGTTTTTATAGGGTCATGCTTTGGTGCCTGGAACAACAGTGTGTGTCAGAAATGTCTCCTTTATATTTATATACTCTGTTTTTCTGGAAAAGCACAACCATGTGGTTTTCTTTGGTGATTTATCCTGTTATCTGGGATAGAAATAGACTCTATAGACATAAGTATTCATTGTTCTCAGATCCATGTTCTTTAATATGGAGTTGTCCCCCTTTTTGCAGCTCTAACAGCCTCCACTCTTCTTGGATGGTTTTCCACCAGATTCTGGAGTGTTTCTGTGGGAATGTGTGTCCATTCATTCTGTAAAGCACAGATTAGCCCGGTGAGCCTAGCTGTTGTCGCTAATTGCTAATTAGCCTGGTGTTGTGTGTCAGTGGAGATTAGTGTTACTGCAGCGTTTTACCTTATTACAGTCTGCATCACTCATGTTTGAATCCTGATTCTCTGGTGTTTGACAAACCTGAAGTAATCCAGTGTTTTTGTGTTTATGGTGAGACAGTATCCTTTAGTTTAATGTGTGCTGCCATCTGGTGGCTTTTTTGTAGGGGTGGGACAAAAAATCGATACACTGAAATATCGCGATACTTCCTGGCGTGATACTGTATCGATATTTTAAAATGCAGTATCGATATTTAATTAGCTAATTATTCATTTTTTTGGTGCGGTAGTTTGTGGTGTAATATCCCCCCGTGACCGCTAGTTGGCTGCAGGCATCGCCAACTGGCAGTTGACTCTTGCCTCTTCTCTCTTGAGACAACGAGATCACGCGAGACTTCCGGTCTGCGTGAGCCGGTTGCTTGTAGCTGAGCGACTCCTGCAGCATTCATAGTGGATGTGTCGACTTATTTTGGCTTCCAAAACATTAAAGACTGCACAAACTTAGACGGGAGTTAGACCGCCATTTGTAAGATATGCCACGCCAGAGTAAAGTACTCTGGCGTGGCTGGATGTGATGATCAGCTCGTCTCCCATAGTCTCACTCCACAAACACATGGTCGTTATGTGATGACATAAAAAACTAAATTTAACACAAAATATGAAAGATTTGAGTACATTCACTCTATAATAATTTATTCCCCATTTCTTAAAGAAAAAAAATCATGGCAGCATTTTAATTATTTGCAACAAATGGGTAAAACCCTCATCTTCAGATTGAACAAAGATAGGTAAAATGCGAGATGATGCAGGACTACATATTTTTTAAATAGCTTAATTCTACATTGTTAAATTCCATATTTACTTAAAATTAAGTATTACGTTATATTAATTTATTTATATATATGTATATATGTGTGTATATATATATGTGTGTGTGTATATATATGTGTGTGTGTATATATATGTGTGTGTGTATATATATGTGTGTGTGTATATATATATGTATGTATTTACGTATAGACTTTATGCACTTCATATTCAGTATTTAGCTCAGTCTGTGTCAAATTCTGTGAAATTCACACTAAATTGAAGTGAATAAATTGAGAAATCCGGCACTTGACCATTTTACAACCATTTTGTATTCTCTAGTTAGACATATTTTGTGATGTATCGTTATACAATTTTCTTGCAATATATCGATTATCGCAGTATCGCTGTATTGTGATAATATCGTTATCGTGGACCATGTATCGTGTATCGTATCGTGAGGTTCCCTGTGATTCCCATCCCTACTTTTTGTGAACTGTACCGTGGAGGATGTGTGTCTTAAAACTGCTGTCACAGCATTTACAGACATGCATCCTGACACAGTATCGACAGGCTTATCGGCAAGGAGTACTTGATGATAAAGGGCTAATATTTTTAGTCCAGGTCTTCTACACAGACACACAGGTTTGGAACATGTGGTCTAAGGTTAGTTACTCTCTAAATACGTTTGTAGAAAAAAAAAAACATTTTTGGTGTTAAAAATGGGAAAACATGTTTTTTATTTGTGTGCCAATGGGGAAAAAAAGAAGAGAGAGCTCCTTCCCTGAACAGCTGTCACACTAACACACATTTACACACCCACACACACACCCCCACACACACACACACACACACACACACACTCACACTCAGGTACAATGAGTGACAGAAACCCAGAGGAAGAGGAGGAAAAAACCAGTGTACCAGTGGGTGTTTGTGTTGGGGAGAGTGGACAGATGCTGAGAGGGGGAGGAGGAGGAGGAGGAGGAGGAGGAGGATCTCACTGGGTCGAGCGATACTCTCCTTTATTCTCTCTCTCTCCCCGCCCCCACTGTGAGTGCTGCAGCAGCGTCTCGTGACGGCGCTGTGCGGTCGGAGGGTGAATGTTTTTCTGCTGCTCAGTCAGAGAGGGGCGAGAGACCTTCACTGACAGAGAGAGAGAGTGTGGCTGTTATCGCCGCCGGTTAGACGGACAAACGCCACATAGCTTCAAAGAGAGAGAGAGAGAGTCAGTGTGAGAGTGTATCAGTATTTGTTCTAGCCGTCACATCTGTGTCACTGTATTTCCTTTTTTTGGGGGGGGCGACATTTTTCCACCATAGAAGAAGAAAACAGTTTGTTTTTGTTTTTTCTTCTTCTGCTGCTGCAGAGAGAGAGAGAGGTTGAGCTGCATTACTGCTGCGTCCATTCACCAACAGGAGCGGGTACGTCTGTGAGTGATTGATTATGTATTGGTTTCTATCGGGTACAGCTGATCTGTTTAGTTCTTTATTGGACTAGATCAGAATTGATTTCAGTGATTAGATTACATCTATTGGCTCATTTTTAAAGTCAAGTGAGTCCATGTGCCTGGTTGTTAGTTTGTGTTAGTAGTTATCTGCCTTTATTGATTAATCAGCTGATTTTACCGATCAATAGTTCTGTAAAGAGTGAAAAATGTCCAGGTACATACTGTCACTTGTCTAATTTTGGGCAAGCAGAAATTACTTAGAAAGCCAGAAATCTCCTAAAAATACAGCTAAGTCACGATTCAATGAAGCTGAAATCAGATTAAGTAAGTTTTTATATGTTTTTCTGAATGGCATAAAAAGTCAAAACAATCACAATAAGATGTTTTTAAAAAAATGAATCAACCCTAGTTTAATCTATCTGTTATCGTTGGCTATAATATAAAATAATGTATTTCTTGTATTTGTTGAAATTAGATTAATTAATTAAAATGACGAACTTATTAAATCACAAAATTAGAAAAAACACCATTATTTTTCTCAAATTATTCAACTCTATGATTTATGATATCCCAAAAAGGCATTGGGTCCCAGGGAAAAGGTTGCCTGGAAAAAGGGCTTCAGGAAAATTGGGCATGAGGTCCCAAAAAAAAAGGGCATTAGGAAGAAAGGCCTCATTTTCATCTGACGTCTTGACACCTTTCCTCCTGAGACCTGGTGCCTTTTTTCCTGTAGACCTGGTATTTTATTTCCCTGAGAACTCACATCTTTTTTTTCCTGAGACCTCACCTTTTTCTCTGAGAACTCAACACCTTTTTCCCTGAGACCTGACGCCTTTTTCTGTAAGGCCTCACGCCTTTTTCCCTGAGGCCTGATGCCTTTTTTACCTGAAACCTGACCCATTGTTCTCCTGAGTTCTGGCACCTTTTTCCCTGAGACCTTTTGTCTTTTCCCTGAGATCTTGTGCTTTGTTTCCCTGAGACCTTGTGCTTTTTTCCCCCTGAGGCCTGAAGTCTTTTTCCCTGAGACCTGGCACCTTTTTCCCTGCGCTTTGACACCTTTTCTCCAGGCACCTTTTCCTCAGAGACCTGACCCCTTGTCAGTCCAACCTTGCTCGTTGTGATGGGAAATCCATCCCTTTTTAGAGATCTGGATCATTTTGCTAAGCCCAGTAAACAGACTCGGTCTTTTAGCTCCTGAACGGCTCTTGGTTTGTTACCAGTTTGGCTTTTTAAATGTGGATTAAGTGATGACTAAAATGGAATAAAGAAACCTGGCCCCATCAGGAGAACCAACTTAAAGACAAACTGCATAATTACTCAGTCTTTTACCCCACAAGGTTTATTTTCAGACGAGTATATCCACGTTTCTATTGAAATTATGTTTATGACTAAACAAACATTGATTCCTAAATGCTGTTCTTCCTCCAGTCTTGCCTTTGTAAAGACAAAAAAAGCTGGATTTGGAGGATTTTGCAGAGTCCATTTTTCATGCTTGTTAGTGTGTGAAAATATCACATCGACGACTGTCCTTTAGTCTTCAATTCCGATTAAACTAATGATGCATAGAATATCAGGAAACTGCTGTCCCTGTTTATTTTACTGCAGTTTCTCAACACTGTCTAGACTGAATAGTAACCTGATTTATGAACAGTTTAATTCAGTTTAACTATGATAATGATTAGTGTGTGTGCCATGTGTTTTTAAGGATGCTGACTATCTTAACAGCATTAAAACAGCATCTTACCTGGGTTTATCAATACATTTAAAACTATAAACAAGCTTTGAAACCGCAGAGATGCTGGGAATCATTCCTGAGCGTCTATAGAGGAGGTTTCATGTTTTCCCAGTTTCTCAAAGTTGCTGTAATTCTGCTCATAGAAGCAGCTCAGTACAACAATGTGGTTGGATACAGCTGCTATTTTTATCTCTATGCACATTTATTCTGAGTCACTTTTGAAATGTGGTGCCTGAGTCTAGTTGAGGTCATTAGATGTGACTGAATCTGGACTAAACTCGAGTGCTTTCAGGTCTTTTTGGTCTGAAATTAAACCCACTCCCTCATGGAGCCTCTGGTCGATCTGCTGTGGAGTTTTAATCTCTGATATTTGATCTCCACGTGGCTCTGCGGTCTGTCTGAACAGCTGCTGACCGGACGGCTGCTGTCTGTTTCACTCCTCGTCTCTGTCTGAGGCTGTACGGAACGCAGGGAGGGACAAACAACTTCAATTTAAAGTCTCAGCTTTAAACTACAAGAACAAAAGACGTTTGTATCACTGAGATAGAAAGATGATGGCTGTCATAGAGCTTAAAATAACTTGTAGACCGAATGCTCTGTCTTTTTAAAGTTCAAACAAGATCCTGGGCTTCAGGAAAATGGGCATGAGGTCTCAAAAAAGGTCGTCAGGTAGAAATGCCTCATTTTCATCAGAAGTCTTGAAACCTTTCCTCCCTAGACCTGGTGCCTTTTCCCCTGAGACCTGGCAACCTTTTATCTAAGACCTGGTGCCTTTTTTCCTGTCGACCTGGCATCTTTTCCCCTTAGACCTGACACCATTTTCCCTGAGATCTGACACCATTTTCCCTGAGACCTCACACCTTTTTTTCCTGAGACCTCACACCTTTTTATTTGAGCCTTTTTTCCTGAGACCTGACATGTTTTTCCCTGAGACCCCAATGCCTTTTTAGCCTGAAACCTGTTGCTTTTTTGCCCTGAGACCCCATGCCATTTTAACCTGAGATCTGACACCTTTTTCCCTGAGACCTCACACCTTTTTTTTTTCCTGAGACCTCACACCTTTTTTTCCTGAGACCTCACACCTTTTTATTTGAGCCTTTTTTCCTGAGACCTGACATGTTTTTCCCTGAGACCCCAATGCCTTTTTAGCCTGAAACCTGTTGCTTTTTTGCCCTGAGACCCCATGCCATTTTAACCTGAGATCTGACACCTTTTTCCCTAAGACCTCATGCCATTTTCAAAAGAGACATAACACCTTTTTGGCCAGAAACCTGATGTCTTTTTTTCCCTGAGATCTGTTGCTTTTTCCTCTCAGACATCATGCTTTTTTTCCCTGAGACCTCATGCCATTATTTCCTGAGACCTGATGCTTTTTTCCTCTCAGACGTCATGCCATTTTCCCTGAGACCTCAAGCCATTTTACCCTGAGACCTAACATTTGTACGCCTGAAACCTGATGCCTTATTTCCCTGAGACCCCATGCCATTTTCCCCTGAGCCCTTTTTTCCCTGAGGTCTGACACCTTTTTTCTGCCTTGAAACACGATACTGGGACAGCAACTTCATTCTTTCAGACTCTGATTGTCGTTCAGGGAAAGATTAGTCTGTAAACACCACTGGATGATCCGTCTAGATAACCTTTAGAACAGTGGTTCTCAACTGGTGGGTCGGGACCCAAAAGTGGGTCGCAAAGCTCTTTCTAGTGGGTCGTGAAAATGTGCCAGGGAAGAAAAAATCTAATAAAAACTCCACTACAGAAGCCTGAAGTGGACATGCAGTAATTTCATTCATTTATTTTTTGTTCGGTTTACCAGTGATTCTGAATAAATATCTTTCTCTAGAAATCAAGAGAATAAAGCTGGTTTACTCAAGATAACAAAGAAATTCTTCTGGAAATTACCAAACTTCCATGCTATCTTGGGAAATTTTTTTTGAATGTTCTTTTGGCTTCATGGTGTAATGGTAGCTAATTAACAAACAAACTGATTAACAAACATTCATGAAATAAATTAAGATTTTTTTTTTTTAATTTGGGTTGTGATTTCTCTTAAGGAGGAGGTGGATCCTGATGCCTGACCAGTTGAGAACCACTGCTTTAGAACCATCAAATAATCGGGACTTTGGTCAGCAGGAGGGAGTCAGGCTGAAAATCATTATAATCATCTTGTAGTACAATTATTTTTGAGTGTATGGCTTTCTTTAGGAGGAATAAACCGTGAGCTCTGGAGTCCCACATAATGTGTAAATGCTGACAGCTCTAATAAACGCAGTTTCAATCTTTTTTTTAACACGTCACATCAATAAAAAAGTAAAAATTCTACAGATTTATTCTGATATCTCAAACAAAATCCAGCTTGTAGGAGTCAGTAGCATTGAGGAGATTTCTGTGCAGGATGGTGGCTCATGTTAGCTGGAAGTGATGGTACAGTCTGGTGTCTGCAGTCAGAATCAGAGATCATTAAAGATGTTCGTTTTCTCCTCAGGTAAAAATATCTATTTTTAAACCTGTATTTCTGTGGGAGACTGGTCTCTGCTCGTCGTGGACTGAAACCTGGTCAGTAATCCGGCCTGTTTGTGTTTGTGTGTATGTCGGCAGTGTGGGTGAGTGTTCGATGCTGTGCCCGGCCTCCTGCCTGCCTCTCCTCAGGGAGCTGGCTCAGTGGCGCTGCCTGCTGGGCTGGCATCGCCACCACGGAGTCGGTGCAAGTAGCGCGGCAGGGCTAACAGCTAACACGGGACAACAACAACAGCAGCAGCAGCAGCAGGGGTCAGAGGTCAAAGGCAGAGCTGGTCGACCTGTCGGCCGCACCAAACCGCAGCCCGGCAGTCAGGTGAGTCCAGGTCCAGAACATCAGCCGGTCCTGTAGCTGCTCAGGTCTGAGGTTAGAAATGCTCTTCAGTCTTTGTGCATGAGGTGAATTTGTCTTTTGATTTATTTTCAACAACTTGCAGCAAATGGGATTTTAAAACATTTTGCATGTGTACTTTTTCTTACAAAGATAATATTCTAGCCTAAGGGATAGGGGTGTAACGGTACAGGAAAATTTCGGCTCGGTACGTCCCCCAGTTTTGAAGTCACGGTTCGGTACGTTTTCAGTACGGTAGTTGAAGCGGATATATACAGTCGCTAGAAAAATTATGTGAACCCTTTAAGATTTCTTGGATTTCTGCATAAATTGGTCATCAAATGTGCTCCGATCTTCATCTAATTCACAACAATAGACACACACAGTCTGCTTAAACTAATGCTGCACAAAAAATTATATGTTTTCATGTTTTTATTTAACAAAACATGAAAACATTCACAGTGCAGGGTGGAAAAAGTATATGAACCCCTAGGCTAATGACTGGTTGACCCTCCTCTGGCAGCAATAACCTCAACCAAATGTTTCCTGTAGTTTCAGATCAGACCTGCACAACGGTCAGGAGGAATTTTGGACCATTCCTCTTTACAAAACTGTTGTCTGGATGTCTGGTGTGCATCACTCTCTTGAGGTCATGCCACAGCATCTCAATCGAGTTGAGGTCAGGACTCTGACTGGGCCACTCCAGAAGGCGTATTTTCTTCTGTTGAAGCCATTCTGTTGTTGATTTACTTCTATGCTTTGGGTCGTTGTCCTGTTGCATCACCCATCCTCTGTTGAGCTTCAGTTGGTGGACAGATGGTCTTAAGTTTTCCTGCAAAATGTCTTCATAAACTTGGGAATTCATTTTTCCATCAATGACAGCAATCCGTCCAGGCCCTGAGGCAGCAAAGCAGCCCCAAACCATGATGGCCCCTCCACCATATTTCACAAATGGGATGAGGTTTTGATGTTGGTGTGATGTGCCTTTTTTTCTCCACACATAGCGTTGTGTGTTCCTTCCAAACAACTCCATTTTGGTTTCATCTGTGGACAGAATATTTTGCCAGTAGTGCTGTGGAACATCCAGGTACTCTTTTGTAAACTTCAGACGTGCAGCAGTGGTTTTATGGACAGCAGTGGCTTCCTCCGTGGTGTCCTCCCATGAACTCCATTCTTGTTTAATGTTTTACTTATTGTAGATTTGTCAACACAAATGTTAGCATGTGCCAGAGACTTCTGTAAGTCTTTAGCTGACACTCTAGGATTCTTCTTCACCTCATTGAGCATTCTGCGCTGTGCTCTTACAGTCATCTTTACAGGACGACCACGCCTAGGGAGAGTAGCAACAGTGCTGAACTTTCTCCATTTGTAGACAGTCTGTCTTACCGTGGACACGTGAACATCAAGGCTTTAGAGATACTTTTGTAACCCTTTCCAGCTTCATGCAAGTCAACAATTCTTGATCGTAGGTCTCCTGAGAGCTCTTTAGTGCCAGGCATGGTTCACATCAGGCTATGCTTCTTGAGAACAGCTAACTCAAAACTGGTATGTGTTTTTTATAGGGCAGGGCAGCTTTAACCAACACATCCAATCTCATCACATTGATTGGACTCCAGGTTGGCTGACTCCTGGCTCCAATTAGCTCTTGGAGAAGTCATGAAAAACTAGGGTTAACGCGTTTATATCGCGTTAACTCAAATTACTTTTAACGCCGCTAAATTTTTTGTCGCATGATTAACGCATGCGTGTTCTGTATGACCCTTGACCCATCCCGTAGTTTGCCAGACCAGGAAGCGGCGCCATTGTGATGCGGTACAAGCAAGCAGAAATGGATAAAGGACAGAGACTTTTGAATGACAGGTTCAGCTTTCAGATCATGTCAGATAAGACTGAAGTTATTTTCTCCTGCTGTTGACATGAACGGAGTTACAGGAAGTTCGTAGAGTCTTATATAGCCCACACCACTCGCTAGCCATGCACACCGCTAATGCAGAGAGCCGCCCCCCTCGCCATGCTGGATTTGTTTACAATGGAGACACTCAGACAACTCTGCAGGGATGGACTCGCTATCTGGCATACTGAGCATTTCCTGGTGTGCTGACGCTCTTTTGGGCCAGTATGATTTATTCTTTTATTTAGGCTGTTATATCTGCCATGAACTGGCACCACAGCTGCGCTATTGACTGTTGACTGGTCCGATCACGTCTCCTAAAGGTCCGCTCTCATCCCCACGCAGCTCCTGCTTGAAAGTGAAAGTATTCTGAAAAAAACGAAACTTACTAAAACGATCGACTGGAACTGTAAATAAACGCCAAATTTAAATAACAGTCAATCAAGATGCTGCAAAACTGTCAAAGACTCTGCAGTCCCTGTAGGAGATTGTCTGATGCTGGTGAATGTACAGCTGCATCATGAGGAGGAGGAGGAGACAGAGCAGCAGAGGCTGGTGTGTGACAGGAGAGCAGAGGTTAGTGAATGAGCTCTGTAGAGTATCAGAATAGAAGCTGAAAGCATTATTAGACTGTGGCTCTCCTTTATTTAGGAAGAAAAAATGGTTTTAGATTAAATCTGTAGCTCTTCTATGATCTGAAGAATGAAGAGATGGTTCAGTCCTCTTAGTACACCTTAAAAGTTCTCAGTCATTTCTTACTGTCAGCATTTATTTTACATTTGGACTACATTTTTTAGTTTGAAAGTAAAAATATGATAAATAATAGACCTTTTTTAAGTAATTACCTGCTTTTTGTCTTGAGCAGGGCAGATGTGTCCACCTTACTCACATCAGAACAGTGAAACACCATTAGATGTGTCTGTGCCTTACTGCTGAGCTCTCAGCAGAGACTTGACTTCTTTATGTCCATGTGTGATGATGAGATCTGTTGTTCTGTGTTCAGCTGCTGAGAACAGAGGAGTTAACTTCTAGAAGTCTAACGTTTGACTCTACATTGTGGTATTATTCAGTAATGTTACATAAAGGTCAGTATCTCCATCTGTTGTGGCTTGAGTTTACCATGTTATGCTCTCAGCATATTTTCGGAGCGTTCAGTATCTTTGAGCTCAGACTAGAGAATTTTCTGGACTTTATCTGTTGTTGTTTTGGGTTGTTGAACACACATTTGCATAAAGAAAGCATTTTTGTCCACTTGTGTTGATAAGGGTATTTAAATCTTGAGAAATAGTACTGTAAGGTACATTTAGAATAGACAAAAAAGTGTGATTAATTTGTGATTAATTGCGAGTTAACTATGGAATTTGTGAGATTAATCGCGATTAAAAATTTAATCTATTGACAGCCCTAATGAGAACATATCAGTTTTTGTGCAGCATTAGTTTAAGCAGAGTGTGTGTGTCTATTATTGTGAATTAGATGAAGATCGGAGAACATTCGATGACCAATTTATGCAGAAATCCAAGAAATCTCAAAGGGTTCACATACTTTTCTAGCGACTGTATATACAGTGCTTAACAAATGTATCAGACCACCTGTCATATCTGTCTCAGAGACCATCCAGCATCATGAAGTGCTTTAATGCAGACACTTTCATTTTCAGTCAGCTCTCCACATTTTACCATTTTGAACAGGAATGAGGAATTTCAAACTAATTTCACCCAAATTTGAGCCAGCTCACTGGGCTTCTCTGAGAAGTCAGAAATTACTCAAGCATAACATTCAACCACTAAAACTCATTTTTCTGTTCAGAAATGCAAGTAAATAACTATAATTTGACATATTAATCAAGAAATATTAATGTGCTTTACTATTTTTCCGTTTTTTGTGAATCAGTTAATTTGAAAATTCATGGGTAAAAATAATAATTATATTTTAGCATTAAAGATATCATTTGGGTTAAAGAGCTTCTACATATTGGTGTATTAACCATTGCAGAAACATCAAAAATGATTTTGGTAATTACCAATGCTGTTAATTTAGGGCAGCTGTGGCAGAAACCTTACTTTGGTTAGGGTTAGGGTGGTCTAATACATTTGTTAAGCACTATATATATATATATATATATATATATATATATATATATATATATATTTGTATTAAATTGTATTAAATTGTATTAAATTGTATTAAAATAAATAGGCTGAATAAATTACATTTAAATTATTAACAGTGCTGCATTAAAAGAGGTCTCATTGCACACACAACATAACAGCAGTATCGGCCCCTTTGACAAACTTCAGACATGGTGAATGGCGTTGGCATGAACCGATGCTAGCAGCAGCTGTTTGTGTGTGTGTGTGTGTGTGTTGATGTAAGGCTGGCATTTAGATGAACTATCATGGGGCTGAATGTGACCTGCTGGACAAACTCTGGTCTGTTTTTGTCTGAGAGAATTGTGGGAAAGCTACACCAAAGCAAGTACTGAAGGTCATTGTCATCAGCCCTAATGTTTTAGTGCATTTCTACTTTTCCCTTTGCAGCGATGAGAAAATGAAGCTTGGGCGTTTCTTCTTCTCTGGGGAGATTCTGTATCTCAGCTGGAGTAAGACGACACCTTCAGGGTCCTTAGTGAGAATAAAAGAGGCTCCATTTCCCTACAGCAGAGTCATGTGACCTGATCTCATCTGTTTTAATCCCTCATGAATCTGATTAATCTGATTATTGATCTGAAACAAACTGACTCCACTGATTTCCCGCCAACGACAAACTCGAAACCGCCCTGAACCTGAGAGTGATGGAGGGAATGTTTTTACCCCTAACCCATTTACCAGGCCTTCTCCCCGCTCACACGGCTGGGGCTTTTAGCCTGATTGGTATCGATCGCGGCTCTGCAGAGTGTTTTTCTTGCTGGTGTGCAGCTCTGATGGATCTGCTGGTTTATATTTAGTTCTGGTTAAAGGTGATTTAATCTGCAGATGTTCAACGTCTGGTTAAAGGGTTTGAAGATGGTTTATTCCAGGGTGTTCATGTCATTTTTAAGGACCTGTGCATATTTTTACTTCTGTATTGTCAGAATATTTAATGCCGAAGCTGCTGAACCAAACCCTCTGATGCAGCAACAAAGGAACGTGTGAAGTCATGTAGAAACTGTCTCCAGAGAGGAGTTTATTTTTACTCCAGCTCAGTATCTGGGTCACTTTTCCTTAAAAAAAATAAGTGTTTCTGTGAAAATGACATATTAGATTTAATCCCTGTTGTTGTTTGAGCTTTAAAAAAGTCTCATGAGAAGATGGTTTGTTTAAACCTGATAAAAATCACCCGAAAAGAAAATAAACCATAGCTGGAGGCATTGTTGTAGAGGAAAGCAAAGGCATTCTTCTTTTTGTCTCGTAGCATATTTAATTTGGCATTAATCATCTTTTAATCCCTTCTACAACTATTATTAGACTAATGGATGGTAGTCCTCTAGGAACGGAGGTGAATTTCTGCTGATTCTGGTGAAGCCATCGGTCAGCATTCAGCTACGTCCTCTTCCAAATGAGGTTAATACTGTATTTTTACTGCTGTCACTACTACTTATAATCCCAGATTGAGTGCTCCTTATTGGGTTTTTCCAGGCAAGACTTCCTTTTCCATATGGCAAGAATATCTTTAATGCAATTTCTGTGTTAGTTTGCCCATAAAATCCCTGATTAGCACCAATTTTACCATTTTTTCTTCCTCATTAGCTATGCTTAGGCAAGACTTCCTTTTCCTTATGGTGTTAATGTTTTTTTTAGGGCAATTGCATTACTTTTTTGTCTTAAAAATCCCACATAAGTGTCACATTTTACCATTTTTTGGAGACCCCCTCTCAGTGTCTTTCGACCCCCAATGGGATCCCAACCCCAGGGTTGAGAACCCCTGTCTCAGATAATTAAAACCATCCATGGTGACAGGATAGTAGAATCTTATCTAGTTACTATAGTAGTGTCATAGCAGCTCTTCAGTTCCTGATGAATTCTCCCTGTTAAGGCCAAGATTGGAGCTGCTTTCTTCATAAACTGACACTTTCAGCCTTTCCACTTACAGCCCATGAAATGGAGCAGCAGTTTGGTGTAAATGAAAAGTGCTGCTTGTTTGCAGGCGTGTGCCCTTTCTCCTGAGGCTGCTGCAGCGATGTGACCTACAGCAGATGAATGTTTAATGAAGATGCTGCTGTGTCCCCGTCCTGTTTCATCACTTCACCTACACCCTCAGGGGTTTATTGGTGTTTTAGAAAGGTGTGGTTTTTCAGGTGTTGATCCCTTAAACGCTGCCCCGTCTCTCTGGTGTGCCGCTGGGTTTTCTGAGCTCTCTCTGCAGATTGAGGGTCAGCGTGTCTGCAGCTGTAAATAAGAAATGTGTCAGCAGGTCTGTCTGTGTAAATAAAGCAGAGAGAAGATAGAATTATGTTCCCTCCTCCCTGTCTGCTCTGCTTCCTCCTACACATGAGGATGCTTCTTCTTTTATTCAGGAAAAACAGATGATGTTTCTGCTGCAGACGGTCCTGTCAGAGACACTGGCCTCTTTCAGTCTTTTTTACTGAAGTGCACCAATACATTGGCAGTATTTCTGTGCTGTAACATCGCTGCCATCTGCGGTCAGTGTAAAAGAGTTTCCCTGCAATTATTTATCCATTAATCCAACAGCTAAGCAGCCACCAAAAAGTTGGGACGCTGTGAACAACAGAACAGAAACAACAAATCAGATGTTAAACTGAGATATTTTAACATTTCAGGAAAATATTACCCACGCATGGATCTTTCAGTCGTTCGTGTTACATGTAATGTTTAAAGGGCGTAATGGTGCAAACTAGGGCTGAAAATTAAAGCAAATTGCGATATGACCTGCTGCATTTTTCAAATAGCAGGTGCAATACTTCTTTAACCTGATATCTGTGTCAAAATACCAGTTAAAACATTTTTTCAGCAGATGTTTTGCATTACATATCATGCAATTATTCAAGTGCCTTTTTCATGATAGTCTACAAAAAATCTTGCCCTCTTCATTTTTTGCATTTTTTTTCTTATTAAATATGAGAATGACAAAAACATCATTCCCTTCAACACAGTTTACAGTCATGGACAAAAGTATTGGCACCCTGGAAGTTTTCCAGAAAATACACCATTTCTCCCAGCAATTGTTGCAATTACTAATGTTTTTGGTATACATGTGTTTATTTCCTTTATGTGCATTGGAACAACACAAAAAGTCCGAAGAAAAAAGCCAAAATTGAAATAATTTTTCTCAAAATTCAAAAAATGGCAAAATGATTGGCAACCTTTTAAATCTGTGGGTAAATCCTTTTATTCCAGCATGTGATGCTCATTTAAACTTACCTGTGGCAGTAACATGTGCTGGCAATCTAGAAATCACACCTGAAGCCAGTTAGATTGTCTAAAAGTTGACTCAACCTTTGTGTTGTGTGCCTGTGTGTGTCACACCAAGCATGGAGAAGAGAAAGAGGAGCCAAGAATTGTCTGAGGACTTGAGAAGCAAAATTGTGGAAAAATATGAACAGTCTCAAGGTTAAAGACCATCTCCAGGGATCTAGAAATTCCTTTGTCCACTGTGTGTAATATAATCAAGAAGTTTATAACCATGGAGCTGTGGCTAATCTCCCTGGACGTGGACAGAGGAGAAAAACTGACAAAAGAATGCAACACAGGATAGTTGGAATGGTGGATAAACATCCTCAGTCAACTTCCACACAGATTCAGGCTGTCCTGCAGACTCAGGGTGCAAAAGTGTCAGCTTGGACCATACGTGGTCATCTGAATGAGATGAAGCGCTATGGCAGGAGACCCAGGAGAACCCCACTGCTGACAAAGAGACATAAAAAAGCCAGACTGGAGTTTGCAAAAATGTACCTGAGTAAGCCTCAATCCTTCTGGGAGAACATTTTGTGGACAGATGAGACTAAGGTAGAGCTTTCTGGAAAAGCACGTCATTCTACAGAAAACAGAATGAGGCCTACAAAGAAAAGAACACAGTACCTACAGTCAAACATGGTGGAGGTTCAAGGATGTTTTGGGGTTATTTTGCTGCCTCTGGCACTGGGTGCCTTGACTGTGTGCAAGGAAGCATGAAATCTGGAGACTATCAAAGATTCTGGGCCACAACGTTGGGCCTAGTGTCAGAAAGCTGGGTCTGGGTCCAAGGTCATGGGTGTTCCAGTAGGACAATGACCCCAAACATACCTCAAAAAGTACCAAGAAATGGTTGGAGACAAAGCTGGAGAGTTCTGAATTGGCCATTAATGAGTCCAGATCTAAATCCCATTGAACACCTGCTGTTGGAAGAAGCACCCTTCAAATCTGAGAGACCTGGAGCAGTTTGCAAAAGAAGAGTGGTCCAAAATTCCAGTTGAGAGGTATAAGATGCTTGTTGATGGTTATAGGAAGTGATTGGTTTCAGTTATTTTTTCTCAAGGGTGTGAAACCAAATATTAAGTTGAGGGTGCCAATAATTTTGTCCGGCCCATTTTTTGAGTTTTGTGTAAAATTATGTCGATGTTGTCTTTTTTCCTCAGATTTTTTGTGTTGCTCCAATGCACATAAAGGGAATAAACATGTGTATACCAAAAACATCAGTAATTACAATAATTTCTGGGAGAAATGGTCTGTTTTCTGGAAAAATTCCAGGGATGCCAATACTTTCATCCATGACTGTATATCTAATTTGCAATACGAGCCAAATTCATCAGAATTAGATTTTTTCTACTTGTTTAAGATAATATTGTGCTGCTTAGAATATAGAATAATTTGTTGGAAAATACTGTACATTATATAAGGATCTTAAGGAATAATCACACATCAAATGGCAATCCCAATACTGGGGGGAAAAATCACAATTAGATTATTTCCCCAAATCGTTCAGCCCTGGTGCAAACCCCACACCCCGAGGCTCTGGAGGCAAGAGATGCTAGCCCCCTATATCTTTAGGTCCTCCTGGTCTTCCTGTACTCTTGTGAAGCCTGATGGTCAGAGGTGGCAGCTAGGGTCCTTTGTAACGACTTCTCTTTGGTTCATTTTTTGGGTGTTGTTAGACCATGTGTCTAACCCTGATAGTCAGCTGATGGAAACAGGAGCAGCAGCTGGGCTTTTACGGGCACCTCACATGCTTACCCTGCCCTTATTTGGCTCACCACACACTGGGTGCCTATGACCTGGTGGGCTCGAGCAGACGTGGGGGTGCAACCGCAAGAGTCATAGAGGGGTCATACCTGGAGAGATGGGGCATGCCTGGCACAGGCCTGGATGATGGCCCTCAGGAGGCCGGAGCAGTACAGGACCAAGACTGATAATAATAAATGATAATAATAAATTTATTTATAAAGCACTTTCAGTCAAAGTGCTGTACATAGAAATAAAAACATCAGAAAATCCACAAACATACTGAAACATTAAAAAGGACATCAGCAAAACAAACTATTTAAGACTCATATGTAACAGTAAACAAGTGAGTCTTTAGCTTTGTTTTAAATACATCAATGGAAGATGCCTGCCTGATTTCAACAGGTAGTCTGTTCCACAACGTCGGTGCACGGAAAGGAAAAGCCTGTTCCCCAACCGTCTTTCTACGGACCTTTGGGACACTCAGAAGCCCGGTCCCCTGGGGACGCAAAACACGAGTGGGGACATATGAGTTCACCAAATTCAACAGGTACGATGGGGCAATTCCATTGACAATTTTATATGTCAGCAGCAGCACCTTAAAGTCTGCTCGAACCTGAACAGGTAGCCAGGGCAGAGAGGCCAGCACTGGAGTGATATCTCGTATCTACTCGCTCTGGTCAGAACATGAGCTGCTGCGCTCTGTACCATCTGCAGACCGTGAAGGCTCCTCTTTGGCAAACCTGATAAAAGGACATTACAGTAATGTGACAAAGTGCCAAACCAGAATATGCCCCCCCATACCTGACCTGACCACAGAACAGTTTTCCATGTTTCCTCAGTCCATGTTGAATGAGCTTTGGTCCAGAGAAGATGGACCAAAGGTGTTTCTGGATCCTGTTCACATATGGCTTCTTCTCTCCATGATCCAGCTTTAACTGTCATTGGTGGATGGCACGGCCAGCTGTGTTGACAGATGATGATTTCTGGAATGTTCCTGAGCCCATGCAGTGATTTCACTACAGAATCATGCCTGTTTTTAATGCAGTGGCCCCTGAGGGCCCCTTCAGCCTTGTCTCTTGATCTCAGAGATTTCTCCAGATTCTCTGAATCTGTTGATGATATTATGGACTGTAGATGGAGGAAGATCACTCCTCCAGCTGTTTTACATCCGTACCACTTTTCCAGCCTTTTTTTTTTTTTTTTTACATTATCCTTATTTATTTGAGATGTGTTGCTGCCATCAAATTCAAAATGAGCTACTATGAAATGGTAAAATGTCTGTTTCAACATCTGATACATTGTTTTGACAATCACTGACTTCTTTTTTAAATTTACATTTTACATAGCGTCCCAACTTTTTTGGAATTGTGGTTGTTTGAAATGACACAAGGTCTAACAACCTTAAACGTGATGTGTTCTGCTGATGATGGGATCAGTTGTTAGAGAAACTGGCGGCATGTTTGGGATTTTTGAGTCGTTTTTGATTTCTGTTTTACTCTCTGATCCCATCTCAGCGGCTGTCATGACAACAAACGGACCAATCAGCAGGCTTCTTCCAGACACGCTGCAATCAAAGTGAAACGGATTGAAATTTCTGCTCCCTCTCCTCATGTTTATGTATGCTCTCTCTCTCTCTGATGTTCAAACAGCATCTCTAACCACTCGTCCTTCCTCCCCCGAGTCTCTCCGTCTTCCTGAGCTCCTCGTCGCCTCGCTGTTTTCACACCTCATTTACTCCCCCCTCATCAGCCCCCCCTCACCCGCTGCAGGCTGCTCTATCTATAGGTGCTATTCAGCTCAGGATAAGGAAGGAGGAGGGGGGAATCCCATCACTGTGACCTTCAGCAGCATCTCTGAGTATTTGAGGAGAAAGCTTCAGCTTCTGTGCTTCTAATCTGCTCCTGAAGGAGGAGAGTAACACATAAAACAGACAATAAGAGAGGAAACAAGGAAAATACAGCAACAACTCAATGTGGCATAAATCTAAGAGCTTCATTCAAAATAAAAATCATTTCCATTCATGTGCTCAGCACATTTATACCAAGAGAAGGATGCCGATCCGACTGAAGATTTTCATTCCTTTAGTGCAGTGTTCCTCAACCATGCTCAACCAAAGAGCAAACTGTTGAAAAACACATGTGCAAGAGCCACAATCTAAGTGGTTAAAAGTGGCAAATTAAGTATAAAGTGGCAAAAAATTGTCTAAAAGTGGCAAAAATCTGAAGAAAGGTGGGGAAACTGGCAAAAAGTGGCATTTAACTGAAAAGGGCAGCTTAATTGGGTGAGAAGTGGCAAAAATAAGAGTTACAGGTGGCAAAAATTGTCCAAAATTGGCAAAAACGTGCCAAAAACTGAGTGAAAGTGACTAAAATTGGCAAAAATCAGAAAAAAGGGGGGGCAATGGGAGTTAAGTGGAATTTAACTGCAAAAAAGCAGGATAAAAGTGTCAAAAATGGATGAAAAGTGTAAAAAAGTGTCAAAAAGGGCAAAAAGTTGTAAAAATGGGCAAACACTGAGGTAGAAGTGTCAAAATGGGTAAAAAGTTGCAAAAAGGGGCAAACACTGAGGTAAAAGTGTCAAAAATGGGCAAAAAGTTGCAGAAAGGGGCAAAAACTGAGGTAAAAGTGTCAAAAATGGGGAGAAAAGTTAAAAAAAAAGGCAACAATTGGCAAAAATGGGCAGAAAGTTTCAAAAAGGGGCAAACACTGAGGTAAAAGTGTCAAAAATGGGCAGAAAGTAAAAAAGGGGCAAACACTTAGGTAAAAGTGTCAAAAATAGGGAGAAAAAGTGTCAATAATGGGAGAAAAAGTTGCTAAAAAGGCAAAAATTTGCAAAAAAGGGCAGAAAGTTGCAAAAAGGGGCAAACACTGAGGTAAAAGTGGCAAAAAGTTGCAAAAAGGGGCAAACACTGAGGTAAAATTGGCAAAAAGGGGCAAAAAGTTGCAAAAAGGGGCAAACACTGAGGTAAAATTGGCAAAAAAGGGCATAATGTGGCAAAAATGGGTGAGAAGTGGCAAAAAAAAATGAGTTACAGGTAGCAAAAAAAGTGTCAAATGTCAAAAATGTTGCAAAAAATGAGTGAAAAGTGACTCAAATGGGTAAAAATCAGAAAAAAAGGTGCAAAAATGGGAATTAAGGGACAAAAAAAATGCAAAAAGCAGGATAAAAGTGTCAAAAAGAAATGGTAAAAATGGAAATAGTCTTTCAAATTAAGACATAAAAGAGCCACAAATCATCACAGAAGAGCCACACGTTGAGTATCACTGCTTTAGAAACAAGATCCCTGCAGAAGTTCTGTGAAACTGTAGATGATGTTTTTGTCTGCTGCATGTATCATCAGACAAAACTCCTCCTCCACATGCAGATCTTCAGACCACTATTCATGACCTTTAACCCCATCTCTCTCTCCCTCAGTACTCGTCGGCCGGCTGCCTGCTGACCCTCCACCACAGCGAGAAACCCGACCATGAGGAGGTTTGTGAGTTCAGGCCCTACACCTGTCCGTGTCCCGGTGCCACCTGCAAGTGGCACGGCTCTCTGGAGGCTGTCATGCCGCATCTGATGCACGCCCACAAGTCCATCACCACGCTGCAGGTCAGAACATGCATGACACACATGTAGAACCACACAGCCACCATAGTTGTTCATGTTTCATGTAGGGGCAGTGCGGGGCTGAGACAAATGGAAATTCTTCACAAAATCCTTTTTACAACATTTTTAATGTAATGAACTGAGCCAGCCTGCTACCTGAAAACTAATGTCTACAAAACATTCAGCACAAAAAATGGCATTCTGAAACGAAGAAAAAGTACTAGACTGGGGACTGGGGACAATTAATTTTATGACTTGTTAAGGAAATTGCAAACTTTCCAAGCATATATGTACCCTTTTCCTAAACATGTATTTAATGTTTAATTTCTACATCATGTCTTCATAAATAGGAGTTTCATACCACAGCAGCATTTATGGATGTCATCACCAGCCAACAGTCATTGTTTAGAGGCGTGGTAGATGTTTCCATGGTTAACGGACACTCTCTAGGATTGTAGGTACTTTAGTATTCTTGGTAGACATCTTATATACAGTTCCATTGTCCTCCTTTTGATTCCTGTTTTATTGCATATTTATCACACTTAAAATTTTCAGACATTTTTTTGCATGTATGGCATCATAAATACATTTTTTAAATTTCTTTATGACATTGTAAAGACATCTCCATATTAGATGAAATCTCCATATTAGTTGAGAGCTGAGACTCTGGTCTTCAGTTTCTCTTTAACAACATGATTCCAACCATCTACACAAGACCAGTGGTTCTCCACTGGTGGGTTGGGACCTAAAACGGGTCGGGAACCTGTGGCTCTGGAGCCTCTTGCGGCTCTTTTGCCCCTTCCAAGTGGCTCTCAGCAGCTGTGCCAAATTTAAATTAAATATTAGCATTAAACGAATATTTTTTGTAATGCTGTATTGAGAAAGATTTAGCTCTTTCATTCATTTCTTACTTATTTTTACAAATAAGCCTATTTTATCAACTTAAACATGTGTCGTATCGTGCCTCTATGGCACAGCACCTATTTAAATATTTTGTATAGTCACTTGTATAGTGTGGCGCTGTTCATGGGCTGACATGTGTCACTCAAATAATGCGGTGCTGTCCATGGTGCTGACATGTGTCACTCAAATAATGCGGTGCTGTCCATGGTGCTGACATGTGTCACTCGTATGATGCGATGCTGTCCATGGTGCTGACATGTGTCACTCGTATAATGCGGTGCTGTCCATGGTGCTGACATGTGTCACTCGTATGATGCGGTGCTGTCCATGGTGCTGACATGTGTCACTCGTATAATGCGGTGCTGTCCATGGTGCTGACATGTGTCACTTGTATAATGTGGTGCTGTCATGTGTCACTCAAGTAATGTGGTGCTGTCCCTGGTGCTGACATGTGTAACTCACATAATGTGGTGCTGTCCATGGTGCTGAAATGTGTCACTCACAGAGAGGGAGGAAGGCTGTAAACAGCTGATTCTACTCTCATGGATATTTGGAGTGATTATCGTGATTGCTCTGTAATTTTAGTTGATTTTAGTACAGACATAGAAAAATATAAACTCACTGGGAAGCAAACCTGGGTCTAGTGAGTGAGAGTCATTTCTTTACCGCGGAGCTAATTTCCTTCTTAAATTTCCCTTACATGAATTGAACAACAACTTCTGGAGCATCTCACTGAGCTGTCACTCAAAAGGTCCTTTATGACATCATAAATACTTTTAAAAATTCCTTTATGATGTTATAAATACATTTTTATTCTTTTATGTCATTAATACATTTTCTTTATTCTTTTATGATGTCATAAATACATTTTTATTCTTTTGACATCATAAAGAATTTTTTATTTTTTTTGACATAATAGACATTTTTAATTCCTTTATAACATCATAAAGACATTTTCTATTTCCTCATAATATCATAAATTCTTTAAATGATATTCCTTAAAGACATAATAAAGATATTTTTTAATTTATACATGACATCATGAAGACATTTTTTCTTCTGTTATGACATCATGAAGACAATTTTATTTTTCTAATGACATCATAAATACATTTTTTATTCCTTTGAAAGTCTGACCAGTGGGGAAAAAAGAACAGGAACTGTTAACACAAAAACAGATGTTCAACATTTCAAGACTAATAATTCTTTTGTAAGTTTGAAATTTTACTTTTATTTATTTATTTTTTCTTTGATCAGTTTTTTGTTCTCAAATGCTAAACGTGTTTGATACTGGACACATGAAGCCCTTGGCTGTCGCCACCGCAGAGGCCTGATAATGAATGAAAGAATCCTCAGTAACTCTGTATTTTACTCCCTCTTTCTGTTCAGGGGGAAGACATCGTGTTCTTGGCAACGGACATCAACCTGCCGGGCGCCGTGGACTGGGTCATGATGCAGTCGTGTTTCAGTCACCACTTCATGCTGGTCCTGGAGAAGCAGGAGAAGTACGAGGGTCACCAGCAGTTCTTTGCTGTTGTGTTGCTCATTGGAACCAGGAAGCAGGCTGAGAACTTCGCCTACCGCCTCGAGCTAAACGGCAACAGGCGGCGGCTCACCTGGGAGGCCACACCACGCTCCATACACGACGGCGTGGCGGCCGCCATCATGAACAGCGACTGCTTGGTCTTCGATACCTCCATCGCACATTTATTCGCTGACAATGGCAACCTGGGGATCAATGTCACAATCTCAATGTGCTGACAGGGCGGAGCGTCGTTTACGTAGGGCGGATACGAACACAGAATTAAGGTCCATTTAGGAGCGACTCTGATTGTAAAAGGATGCCAGTGTAGATTTGGCACTACAGGACAAGAAAAACCACTGCAAATAAAACAGAGAGCGTCTGGACCCTGTGTGACGTCTGTTTTATGGACGGAGCAGCGTTTCAGTCCTTTTATCGGGTGCTGAAGGAAAAATGGGCGCAGTATTCACCAGCAAGGAGCATCGGGCCTGCTGCCTCACCAGACTGGACTCAGACCGCGTTCATCTGACTTTACTCTCCTGGACAGAAGAGATCTTTGCCTCCTAAACCAGCAGCTCCATCAGGATTTCTGTCAAACGGACGTGTTCTAAATATTCTGCTTTTTCTGCTCTTAACAGCAGCTGTCAGTCAGGGTCGAGGCCAAATGTGTCGTCATGATACCAGAAATCTACTCTTCAATATGAGCCGAGTTAAATATTGACTGTTTTTACTGTTTTTACTCTAGGGCTACAAAACTAGAAGTCTGCGGCCTCCTATGGCAGTCAGTTCAGTTTCTAAATTCTCATGAAGTGCAAGCAAACTGCAGCACTGTTGTCATTGCACAACTGCTCTGGTAGAGTTTCTGTAGCTGACACCTTGACAGTGTTTTTATGCAGTTTCACGGTGTGCAGGTGATTGCTGTCTAATGACTTAGATGTCATTTTTTTAATGTTTTGGTACTTTTTAACTATTGATCATTAAATTAAAGGGGTTTGTATTGTTTACAAAAGCATGGTGTGAAACTATTGGAAAGTATGAACCATGTTTCAGACATGTTTGATATTTCTGAGTCCAGATCAGGGAGGCTCAAACTCCATCAGGACCAGTAAACGCATCACTTTGACCTCAGATAACTGAGGTTTATTTGGACAAATGTGGGTGCAACAAGCCGGAGTATCAAGACAGCCTGAACCATATCAGATAACCTCAGTATTTGTAACATCAGCAGATTTATGGGTCTATATTTCTGTCAAAACTCAACTTCTGCCCTTAAACAGCCTCCCTGGTTGTTGAAAATGACTGATACTTTAATATTTCAGGTTAAAACGTTTTTAAAACAATACAATCTCTGTTATTTCAGTGATCAGTAACAAGAAAAAGCAGCTTAACGTCACAAGACAGGTGAGAAGGAGTGGAATGAATTTGTCATAAATGCAGGGAAACTTCTGCACATGGTCTAAAATGCACAAAACCATGAGTCCTGAAACATTTCCGGTGTTTTCTGTGCAGTTTAGTCAGTGTGCAGGAGTTTGACTGCAAGTTTTGGTGATTAAAATCAGAAATTCTTCAGTCCTGGCTGCTTCAGACTTCTATTTTTGTTGCAGTAGTATTCAGACAGTCATAGGCAAGGCCTCGACCAGACATCTGATGGTTAAAGAATAATGTGCACACACCTGAACGAACCCTTCGTTTCTGCTTTAAGTGAAGTTTGCAGGCCGCTGCTTTGAAACCCAGCAGCAGCAGCGTTTGTAAGACTCCGTCTGACAGCTTCTGGACCTTTTGCAGGCTCGGCCGTCACATTTTGGAAGTCGACGTTTGACTTTGGTGGGAGCAGCCAAACTGTGGAAACCGGTTAATCCTCAGACCTTCTTTAATCTCAGATGAAAGCAGTGAAATGGAGAAATAATCCTCCCGTCCCTCTTCCTGCAGTCCGTTTAGCCACCAGCGCCTTATTTTTCTACCGCCGACCTCCTCTTCTTCCTGTCTGAGCTTTCCGTGAGGGAGTCTTGGTGCTCATGTGGTTTCTAATCACTGAAACCTGCCCAGGGATAAAAAAACGACTCTTTTTGAAGAAATGTTGAAGAATTTTAAAAGTCTGTTCGTTTGAAGCCACAGCGACACGATGGAAGGACTTCAGGACATTTAAAGACTCAGCGTGGGGAAAGTCTAAAATCTCCCAGCATTCCTAATGTCTAAACCTTTGTAGCAACCAACCAGGAAAAACCAAGTTCACCAGATACCTCTGACCTCCGACACGTCTGTAACTCAACCGCAAACCCCTCAGGCCTCAGCAGCGTTTCCTCTGAGTTAGTTTAGAGAGAATAGAAATAAAAATGGGAGAAATTTCCCCTGAAACGTCTAAAGTGATTGTCCTAAAGTCTGATTAAAATATGGAATGATGTGATAATGCATGTTTGAAATATGAATATTATAAAAAACAAAGAGAGTTTGACTTAAAGTCAAAGAAACTGTGGGGAAAAAAACAAGAAAATAAGTTTTAAAGCCAAGTTATTTTTCATTGTCTAGTCAACAGATTTCTGTAAAACATTCAGCCCTTAAATGTTTTTCTAGAGTCAAGTGCGCAGCTAAAGCTAAAATTAATCTGGTAGGTATTTATTAGCTGATTATCCAGTGTTCGGGCCCTTTAAGAAACAGGGATTCTTAATTTCACAATTATTGGCAAAATATAATGCAATCTTAATCCAGATACAGGACAATATTGTCATTGATGTATACTATTGTACTCATAGAAATTTATCATTTTAAAAACAGGTTTAAAGTTCAGTGACCAAATCTAAATAAAAAGAAATAAATTCAGACGTTTATGTTGACAAGTTTCATATTTTTAGTTAAAAATTCACATAAGAGCTGTACATTTATGAGACTAAAGTAATACATGCAACTAAAAAGTTATATGTAAAAGGATTAAAATAAAGAATTCTGGGAAAAATCAGAACTCTACACATGTAAAATTAAACCATTACATGTGTAATGATGCAGCTTTACATGTGTAAAGCTGAAACTAAGCGTTGAGTTTTAACTTTACATGTGTAAAGTTGTTGCTTCACATTTAAAGTTATTTCTTTAAAGTGAAAGGTTTTAACTTTACCTGTTTAAAGTTGTGCCTTTACATGTGTAAAGTTAAACTTTTACATGTGTAAAGTTATACCTATACAAAAGGAAAGCTGTACCTTCACATGTGTAAAGTCAGAACTTTACATGTTTAAAGTTATACCTGCACATGTGTAATGATGCAACTTTACATGTGTAATGCTAAAACTATGTGTAAAGTTATACCTTTACATGTGTAAAGTTGTTAATATTGGGAACTGCAGTTGTAATTTTCAAATTATTTAATAAAAATTTACACGGTAAAAGTTTAAAGTCAAAGGTTAAAGATCCAACTTTAGGAGAGTAAAGTTGTCATGTTACAAAAGTAGAGTAATAAAGTCATACAATTATTCACATAACATGATTAGTTATACATTTACATATAAAAGCCATAATTTTGAGATAAAAATCAAAAGTTTGAAATTGTAAATTTGAATTAAGTTTTATATGTACAGGATTAAAGTCATAAATATATTAATGTGGTAATTTTGAAGATAAAAATTGTAATTAAATCTGTAGTTGAATGTGTGAGTACTATTAAAGCATCCAACCTCCTGTATAAAAAAGTTATTTAAAAGTTTAAGTTTAATAGGATTTAAAATTTTAATCTCAGTCCGTGGTTGAATGTGCTCTTACAATGAGGAACGTGGAGAATCTTATGAAGTCAAATTATCTTTATAAAAACATGAATGTTGTCTTGACCCTCATAACTCAACTATCTTCTCCACTGTCTTTATAACCTTCACAATAGTAGAAATAATAAATTATTTCAACTAATCTGTTAGATTGATAATAAAATGACAAAATACGGACCTTCACAGAAAACTGTATTTATGAAAGATATTTGCATATTAATCTTAAAATTATTGTCTTTTCAATTATATTTGAAAATACAAGCTTTATATTTACAACTTTGGGTCACAACGAGCATGGCTTCACTTACTACAGTGAACGGCAGAAATCCATAATCATGGAATTTATTTATACAGAGTTAAATTATGTAGATCCCTTCTAATATCAAATATTTCACTAATGTGTGTAAATTTCCAGCTTAAACATTGGACTTTCTCTTCACACACTTTCAATCTAGAAAAGTTATGACTTTAACCTTGAAAATCTGTTCTTTCATTTTTATTTCAGAGCTCAGACTTTGTCATAATAAACTAGTAATTGTCTTGTCTTATACATAAAATATTACATATTTGATTGTGTTTAATTCCCAAAGAAAGACTTGGAAGTTGTGGTTTGTTAGCTTGATGCTAACACATAATGGAAATCGCCATTAACTGGCTAAACGAATTAGCATCACCAATCAGCAGTTGCATAAATACACTTTATTCTGCTGGCTAAGTTGGAAAAAATGACAACAAATTAACAGAACTTTGTCTTTTACCTTCATAGACCAACTTTAATACAACTGAAATTAATTCTTTTATTTGTTTGCATTTATACTGATGTTTAAATGTGATGGACTGTAAATGTATGATGAACAGCAGGATGGGTTCTCTTTTGTTTTTGCTGTAGCAGTAAACTGTAAAGCTGATGTTTTCTAAGTCCTTTGTGTTCCAGAAAGCGTATCTTAAATGTTTTGTACATTGAATTGAAAGATTTTAAATTTAAAACTTGTCCTAAAATGGATTTATTGTGAATAAGGAATGGTAAAACCCAGAGGAAACGCTGCTCTCTAATAATCCCTCTCTCGTTACAGCCCGCTGACTTTCTAAGAAATGTTTCAAGATTCTGTAAAAAGGTTAAATTAACAGTATA